>NC_047101.1:35689018-35853788 GCF_902459505.1 Geotrypetes seraphini
GCTAATATGCTCTCTTTGAGCATCACTAAAACTAGTACTATGCTTTTCCCATGGAAAGAAGGGTTACAGCTCATTGCCCCTATTTCTATTGACAATATTCCACTTAAACCAATTATTACTATTAAAATCTTAGGTGTTTTTATCGACAATAAACTTTCATTTCGCCCACAAATTAGTGCATTGGTCAAAAACTGCTTTTATAAGCTAAGGATGATAAGATCACTAGTTCCTCTTCTTGATGCTAAAGCCCTAAAAGTGTTAATCCATTCTCTTGTAATATCCAAAATAGATTATTGTAATTCTTTATTATAAGGGATATGCCTAAAAGATATAAAACGTCTTCAGATAATCCAAAACACAGCTATTAAGTTAATATTTGGCGCTAATAAATATGACCACGTCACTCCATTATTACAAAAAGCCCACTGGCTGCCCGTCATGCACAGGATAACATATAAAATTGCCCTCTTAACTTTTAAAACTCTACAAACTAACGCCCCAGCATTTATAGACAGACTTCTAATTCCATATGACCCCCCGAGAGCTCTTAGATCAACTTCTCAACACACCCTTAATGTTCCTTCGTTGCAGATAATTGGTACTCGTCATACCGTTATATTTTCAGTGACTGCACCAATGATCTGGAATTCTCTTCCTATATACTTAAGATCTGAACAAGACCTGCAGAAGTTCAAAAGCAGTTTAAAATGTTTTCTTTTTAAAGATGCCTTTAACTGAATTTTCATTACAAGACCAGCAATTTTTAACTTCCCTCTCCCTATTGTGTTTCCCTTTTATGTACCTTTTTTAAATAAAAATTGTAATTCTCCCCCCTTCCTTTTGTTTCTTAATGACTTGAGAAGTCAGGTACGTCAAGTTAGTTAATGCTGTTTGTCCTCCTGTAACTTTTGAGATTTTTGATCTTATTGTAAAACGTTTTATACCTTAGGATAAGCGTTTAATCAAATATTCAAATAAATTTGAAACTTGATAAACTATAGAGTAAGTGCAACTGAAAAAGCATAGCCACCGAGAAACTCTCTGGAGTTTTTAAACTGTTTAAGGATCCAAGATGGCTGCTGATTAGTTTGGCTGAATAATATGCTTCAGAGAGTTTGCTCCATTTTTTAACTTTTTTCCTCAACTTCATTGAAGTACTAATTCAGAGTACCGCTAGAGCCTAGTGGCACTTTGAGACAACTACCTTCGGTAATATAGAGAAATTAATGAGATGTATGCAGAGTACCTCGACGGCATTGGGGACTTTCCCGCTGGAGACGCTTCGGGGAAGCGGGACTGAGGTTCTCACCCTGGGGTCTAATACAACTCAAATTCCTGACACAAGAGCACCACCCTCGCAACTCAGATCACCAGCTCCCCACAGATGGAGGAGTCCCTGAAATGCGGGTCGCACCTCCCACCGGAGGCTAAGGAGGTAACATTGGGGAGCTCGGAATTGGGTTCTCCATTGTTACAGGAGAACCCTAATATGGAGACTAAGGTTGTTTTTACATCGGGAATGAGCAGATCCAGATTGAGGATCAATGAGAAAACCAACAAGTGATTCTTTTCAATGCACCAACAATTTCATATTGATAAACCACAAGAAGTAACATTAGACTCATTGTGTGGCCTTGTGGCGAATTTGGCTAAGTCCATAAACCCTCAATGTCAGCAATTGGAAGAGAAACTTAGGGGTCCTTTTACTAAGGCGCGTTAGCTGTTTTAGCGTGCGCTAAATGCTAACATGTCCATAGAATATAATGGATGCATTAGCGTTTAGCATGTGTTAAAATGGCTAGCGTGCCTTAGTAAAAGGACCCCTAAATGAACAAGCAAAAGAAATAAAGAATTTAAAATTAGACATCAAAGTTTCTAATTCTTCTATAGAAAAGACAGAACAAGAATTAAAAACATTTAAAGAAAATCAGGAGACCTTAATTAAGGACAATATCAATCTCGGGGAAAATATTGAAACATTAGAGAACTGTTCTCAAAATAATAATCTAAGATTGATTAATTTTCCTAGGGTTACTACGGTAACTCCTAAGGAGATGTTAAAAAGGTACTTACCGTATTTTTCGCTCCATAAGACGCACTTTTTTGTGGGTGGAAATAAGGGTGCATCTTATGGAGCAAATACCCACCCACCCCCTTACCTTAATTCCTCCGGCGGTCCAGCGCTGTAGGGCAGGAGACAAAACATTGTTTTAATATAAAATCTAATAAATATTTACTTAATAATTAAATATATGCTCGGTATTTTAACCTAGCTTGCACTTATATGTGAGAGCACTATGACATTACTTCGGGCTACTAAAACCATGTTTTGTCTTCTTATAGTATGTTTGCTGGCGGTGTCCTGACGAAGCTCCTTTAAATGCATGAGCGAAACGGAGATCTTCCGTCGTCGTTTTGAAGCTAAGTACCCTATAGTTATGAAGCTAAGCACTTCTTAGGGTTTATTTTCAAAAAGAAATACTGCTATAAACTTAATAAAGACCAGTAAAAAAGAATAAGACATGAAGACTAGTAAATGAATAAGATATAAAAAAAATACATAAATGCTCAAAAAATTGAGAAAAATTAAAAAAGAGAACAAAATAAGATCAATGATAGCTCACCGTGTGGTTATTAGCCTGGAATATACATCAGGCTGGTAGCTGTGAGCACTTGAGATCGTTCAAAGTTCTCTCTTATAATTATTAGGATGCATCAACTTGTGCTTTGGCCAAAAGTTTATGTAAGTTTAGTGTGAATCACAAAATATTTAGAGGATTATTAATATAAAGCCTACCAAATACGTACAAGCCTGGAGCAACGATCTGGTCTGAAGCTCCTATAGCTTTCATGGTCACACTGAGGAAACACGTTCACTATTATTGATTAATTAAGGACTTTTCCAATTTATTCAAACCATTTCTACAGGGTCATTTAAAACCGATACTCATTCTGTGAGCAGCATGCAATTCAAATACTAGCAGACTAGAAAAAAAAAATGTGTATTATTATTAAGTGACGTGTTACCTCAAAAATAACAACACAGAATACTTTTTATATTTGAATGCTAGAATTAGACCACAGAAGGAGTCAAATCTGCTTGGATCTTTTCCAAGGTTTATTTTAATTTCAAACCAAGCATTTCATTTACTCCAAATCTAAATTTAAGAAATCAAATGGAACATTAACATGATAATTAATAGGGAGTCATCGGCACCACAAGACATGATTAATTGCGTTGCTATTTCTTTGGACTCACTCTGTGAATTTAATTAAAAGTGGCTTGTCACAGCAACTGGAAAAGGAATAATAATACAATAAATAAAATGCAGAATCTTAATCATCATTGTCATCTTCAGAGAAAAGGTCAGTTCATGTGTTGAATACAGCAAACGGGAGAGTAGCACAAATATTGATGGGAACATTATGCCTGTTTACTTAGCATTGTTAATATAATATCTCTATTACCATGGCTTTTCTTATTTCTACAAGGGTCAAGTAATGGCTGCAAACTAAGTGGCTGTCTTTTACAGCGGCTTGAAGATGTGAGCTCAACTTTCATTATTTAAAAACAAACAAACCTAGAGACTTTTAAACTATCCCTTGGATGGTATATTTGCCAGCTCAGAGGGGTGACAGTCACATAGAGCAGAGGACAAGTTATGTTGAGGAAGGTGAGAAAGAGATATTGAGCATCACCGCCTAATATGGCAATTGCGGGAGCAAGTCCAATGAACACCTCACTTGTAGCAGCAGTAAAAAAAGCTGACAAAAAATGATTGTGGTTACGGAGGGGGATGCTGAAAAGTTCTCAGCCCAACCAACTAACTCCCTGAATTCTGAGCATTATTTTGCCACTGTAGCCAAAAAGAGTGTTATCTTATTTCATTAAGTACCAATTTGCAGAAATGAAATTCTATGTTTTGACATTGTGCAGCGGCCTCTAAGAAGGCGAATAGAATGCTAGGTATTATCAAGAAAGGTATTACAACCAGAACAAAAGAAGTTATCCTGCGATGGTGCGCCCGCATCTGGATTACTGCATCCAATATTGGTCGCCGTACCTTAAGAAGGATATGGCGTTACTCGAGAGGGTTCAGAAAAGAGCGACACGATTGATAAAAAGGTATGGAAAACCTTTCATACGCTAAAAGATTGGAGAAACTGGGGCTCTTTTCCCTGGAAAAGAGGAGGCTTAGAGGGGACATGATAGAGACAAGATCATGAATGGCATGAAGAAAGTGGAGAGGGACAGATTCTTCAAACTTTCGAAAACTACAAGAACGAGAGGGCATTCGGAAAAATTAAGAGGGGACAGATTCAGAACCAATGCTAGGACGTTCTTCTTCACCTAGAGGGTGGTAGACACCTGGAATGCGCTTCCAGAGGGCGTGATAGGACAGAGTACGGTTTTGGGGTTCAAGAAGGGATTGGATGATTTCCTGAAGGAAAAGGGGATAGAAGAGTATAGATAGAGGATTACTATACAGGTCCTGGACCTGATGGGCCACTGCGTGAGCGGACTACTGGGTGTGATGGACCTCTGGTCTGACTTAGCAGAGGCACTGCTTATGTTCTTATGTTCTAGATCACTGTTCTTCAATCGCCGGTCCGCAGAAAATTTCTGCCGGTCCGCACAGAGCCGGCGAGATCAAGTCGGCAGTTAAATTTCCTGCTGACTGTGGTTCCTCCCGACTGCGGTTCCTGCCAGCCTCAGGCGATCAAGACAGGCTGCCGACGTCGGCGCCTTCCCTCTGTGAGTCTCGCCTGTTAGGAAACAGGAAGTTGAAACAAAATAGGCGGGACTCAGAGAGTGAAGGTCCCGATGTCGGCAGCCGGTCTTGATCGCCGCCCCTGCCGAGTTGCTGAAGAGGGCCGCGGGGAAGTTGCATTTAGAACGAGAGAGCTGCAGATACAGGTGCAGGTGGAGGGAGATGGTCAGCGTGTGCGAGCAAGATCCTGGGGAGCCTTCACAGTGGCTGTCTCCCCTCCCACCAGCTCTCCTACTTGCCAGGGCAGTGATTTACCGGCAACTTCCTGCAGGCAAGTACTGAGAGCTGCTGGAAGGGGAGGAAGCCACTGTAGGAGGCTGGGAAGCTGCTGGATAAAGGGAGAGCTGTTACTGGACTTGAAGGGAGTTAGAAGGAGAGATGCTGCTGGGAGGGGAGGAGGGAAAGGGATGGGTAGAGAGTTAATGTTGGATAGAGGGAGGAGGGAAGGGAGAAGAAGGAGAGATGCTGCTGGGAGGGGAGGAGGGAAAGGGATGGGAAGAGAGTTAATGTTGGATAGAGGGAGGAGGGAAGGGAGAAGGAAAAAAGGAAGGAGGGAAGGGAGAAAGAAAAAAGGAGGGAAGGAAGAAAGAAAAAAGGAAGGAAACAGCTGGCAGGGAGATTACAGGAGGGGAAGGAGGTCGGGGAATGGAGAGATCAGATGAGGGAAAGGGGAGAGAGAGGAATGAGAAAGTAGAGAGACATTGATGCTGGAAAGGGGGTCAGCAGAGAAATGAGAGAGGGATAAAGATGCTAGATCTGGTGTAGGAGAGATAAAAATGAAGAAGGAAGTGAAGCTGGAATGAATGATGTAAAAATGAGAGAGGAGGCACAGGCTGGATGGACAGGGAAGAGGGGCAAAGAAAGAAGTCAGATACATATGGAAGGGGGAGAGGGCAGACATTGGATGGAACACGCAGATGCTGGATTGAAGAGACAGGGCAGACGCTGGAAGGAAAAGAAGATGAAACCAGAGACCACAAAAGGTAGAAAAAAATCATTTTATTTCTATTTTGTCATTAGAATATATCAGATTTGAAATATATATCCTGCTAGAGACATAACTGGGGACTGCAGTATTCTGTTAGCATGATATTTCTGTGTAGCATTCTATAATAACTTGGCTTGTTCAGTTTTCTTGATAATAGAGGGGATATATGTGAAGGGGAGGGGAGACAGGGGTTTTGTTGGCCCGTGTTCTGTTTATTTGTATTTATAAAATCACAATTGTTCAGAATATTGTTTCTTTTTATACTTTAATAAAATATGTTCAATATAAAATCATAACTGCTGCTTGTGCAGATGGGATCAGATGGTTTGCGGGGACCGAGCTCGCGGAGATGGGGCGTAAACAGGTTTTTTAAATTTTAGTCCTAGTAATGGGACACATTGCCTTATCCCCTCTATTGAAAAAAGCTGATCTAAACCCCTCCATTCCTTCCAGCTATCGCCCAATAGCTAACATTCCTCTTCTGACCAAGATGCTGGAGTCCATCATAGCCACCCAACTCTCATCCTATCTTGAGAGATTCTCCATTCTCCTACCCTACCAACATGGCTTCAGACCCAACTTCAGCACCAAATCCCTTTTAGCCTCTTTAATTTCAAAGGTCCATCTTCTCTCCTGCAACAAGTTCGCTGTCCTTCTTCAATTTGACCTTTCTGCAGCTTTCGACATCCTCCATCATGACATACTAATCCTCCAACTTTCTGAAATTGGCATAAACTCCACAGTCTTAGATTGGTTCTCAAAATTCTTACGTTCCCGCTCCTACTTCGTTAACATGAATGGCATCTCATCCTCCCCTTGGAAACCGATCTGCGGAGTTCCTCAGTGATCACCTCTCTCCCCAATTCTTTTCAATGTTTATATGTCCTCCCTGAAACTCCTCCAACTATCCACCTCAGAGACACTCTACACCTACGCCGACGACATCCTCGTCCTTCTCGAGACCGACTCTAACCTCACCAACCTCTCTGATAACATCTCTTCGTGTATAACAAATCTCCAATCCTGGACCCTCACCGTTCAAATGAAACTAAATAAGACCAAAACAAAACTACTTTGGCTCAGCCCAAAATTAGATCAGCTACCCACTTTCATCCCACTATCCTCTGGCACCAATCTGCAGCTTGAGCACTCTAGCAAAGTTCTGGGAATCATCATTGACTCTACAATGACCTTCAACGACCACATCAACTCCCTAGTAAGAAAATGCTTTTCCAATCTTCACATGCTAAGAAAAGTCAGATCCTGCTTCCACCAACAACATTTCGCTGTCCTCGTTCAATCCATTATTCTATCCAGACTAGATTACTGCAACTCTATCTACCTAAGCCTAACAAAGAAAAGCCTTCTCAGACTTCAGCAGATTCAGAACACCGCAGCTAAGCTAATCTTTGCAAAAAGCTAATTTGACCATGTCTCCCCGCTTCTGTCTAAGCTTCACTGGCTCCCAGTCCTCCTCAGGGTGAGCAAGGGTCATTGACGCCATTTGTGAAAGCTTCAGGTTTGAAAATAATTATACATGCAAAATGACACCAGCACAAGGTTTTAAAAATTATAACCAAGATTTATTGAATTATTGTTTCTATTTTTCCATTATTAGATCAAAAGAACAGCATCATTGCTTACCGATTGCGCTAATGGGAGATCGTCAGAGGTGCCAAATACTGGCCTTCTCACAACGATCTCATTTTACTAGCTCCAAATTTCCTATTATATGCTGTTGGCTTTTCGTGACATCATCATCATAATCAACCAATAACAATCCTATGGGTGGTCTTAAAGTTGGACAAAGAAACATTCCTCCACATTTAAAAGTTAGACAAAGTTTCAGAAAATTACTTTTGATTTCTGAATTAACATTAACATATTCAAAAGAATTCTACAATTATTAAAAGGGTGCTGAGAAATTCTCAACCTCTCCCTAAATTGACAGTAACTTTAGTCTGGAAGAGGAAAGCTGACAGCTTCATGTTACACACAGTGATAAGCATGGGCTTCCAATGCCCCCCTTCCTATGCTGGAGACTGAAGCAACAGTCTATGACTCTAATTACTCCCAGATGTTGCCTCAGGATTTTCCTTAGTGTTTCTTCAGGTTTAAAATATATAAAATATGTTTTTTCAAAGCAACACAGTAATACACTTCATTTATACTTTGCTTCATTCACTCTTTGCTTGGCCAAGCTTTTCCATTCAATAAATCATAATTTTCATTCAAAACTACATCCAATTCAGTTTGAGACACGTTATCCTTCTTTACCAGTCTAAAGCAAGCCCATGTGGTATTAATTAACACCACGAGGCTGGGAGCGGGAAAACTCAGAGAGGACAAAGACAGAATATTATTCACTGGCCCAAGATGGTGGCCGAAGACAGGACAGATATAGTACACACAAAGAACTCAAACTGGATTCCATGTAATCATGATTTCCACCATGATTTGGCTAAACAGCAAAGTACATACACAGATATTATTATGCTTTCCCTTATATTAATCCTTAGTGTGTTTTTCTCTGGCCTTAGCTACATTATATTCAAATTTTTATTCACCTGTTTTTCCGTACGCTTCTATTTGGGTGTGGTCCTTAACTGACACAGAATTGTCTCTAACTAGAATTACCCAGAATCATATGAAAAACTGGCGCTTTTGTAGAAAAACTTCACAAAAATACTGCACTATCATGCTCCGACATCCATTCCATTATCGTCCCATAAATAGCACCCCCTGCTGGCCACGAGCCACTACTCAAGGGTCCACTACAAATGTGCCTGTCTAGCCTTCAAATCTCTTCACGGCATCCTTCCTCCCCTCTTTCCACTATCTTGGCTCTCCTCGAATCCTAACTCCACCAGATCCACTCAAAAATTCAAACTATCCTTCCCCTCTTTAATAGGCATATCCCATACAGGAAAATTTGGAACATCCCTCCTCTTCAGGATCACCAAGCTGTGGAACAGCTTTACTGCCCATCTTTGAAGTTCGACCTCCCTCCAACGCTTCAGGAAACATTTGAAAACTTGGCTTTTCTCCAAAATGTAACTACTTCCTCCCTCTCCATTATACTAAGCCCCCTCTTTCCTTCCTTTTTAACAAGCCCTTCTTCTTTCCATTGGAGTTCCTTTCTTTATTAATTCCTGTAAACCGTGTCGAGCTCCACTTCTGTGGAGATGATGCGGTATATAAACTTAAGGTTTAGTTTAGTTTAGTAGTTTGATGGTCCACAAAATAATTCTTTTATTTCTGCAGGTCCACGGGTATAAAAAGGTTGAAAAACACTATTCTAGATCCTTGATTGAACCATAGCCAAGTCATTCTCTTCTTGGCTGGGATGAGAACCTTTCTGTACCCCCTCAGAGTCTGTGGTTACCAATAAGAGCCAACCTCATCAGTGATGCCACAATAACTTGATTGTCCTGTACTTGACTCACTTTCCCTATGGTTGTTTTCAATATGTCCAGCCAAAGAAAAGAAGGGGCCTGAAGATTGTGCCCAGTAATCTTTAAAGTCCTTAATGATGCCATCAAAGAATTACTTTTACCAAAACATAGACAGAAGCAAGAACTAACCTATACTGTTCTAAGTTTCTCCTGTTTCAGGACTTTTCTGCACAGATAGCATCCACTGAAGAGGCTTTGAAATATGGTGTATAGGAGAGGAATAAAGGCCTTGCTACAAAATCCTACATGGGTCATGTTTGTGCACCAAAATAAATTTGTAATTTTTGAAAACCCCAAAGAACTGAAAGCCTGCCAGAAGCACCATGGTGTCCACATAGGCATCAAGGGCCTGAGTGTGTTTATTATTTTGCATTGTAGTGCAATATGATTGCAGTCTAAATTGATCCCAGAGGTGGTATTTTCAGGCATTGTTTTGGAATAGTTGTCTGGCTGATAGTATTTGGTGCAGTGGTGTGCCCATCTAGGAGTTACAAACAGGCCCATATGTTTCCTGCATTAATGCCTTTGAGTGACAAAGTTCATTCAGAAGTGCAGCTTTGCATGAAACACAGGAGTGGAAGAGGACAATGGAGTGGGAAATGGACAAATTTATAAGCACATTTGTGTCAGGCTTATGCCTAGGGATTGGGTCTTTGGGGGGAGTATGAACTGCAAAGCCAGAAGAATGCTAAGCTCTATAGTGAGAGGTGTAACCAGCAAAAGAAAGTCATTGATGAGGCCCACTTGAAGTACTGTGTTCAGTTATTACTTTTTACCCTAACCTATTGTATTTTCCCTTTTGTATTGCACTTTTCTTTTACGATTGTAGTTCTTCCCCTTTTTCCTATTGTCTGAAGTAGGTCTATACATCTTATCAGTGCTTTATTATGACATTTAGATTTTATCCAGTATCCCCAGTTTTAATATGTTTTTATGTAAATTTTATATTGTACACCGCTTAGAAACCTGATTAAGCAGTTTAAAAAATCTTTTAATAAACTTGAAACTTTTGCAGGATATAGGAAGACTTGAAGCAGTCCAGAGGAAGGTGATGAAAATGATAAGGGGTTTGAGCCAAAAGATGTACAAGAAGAGACTAGAAGACCTGAATATGTATATTCTAGAGGAGAGGATGGATAGGGGAGATGTGATACAGATGTTTAAATACTTGAAAGATATTAATATAGAATCAAATCTTTTTCAGAGAAGGGAAAATGATAAAACTAGAGGGCATGGTAGACTTAGGAGTAATCTTAGGAAATTTTTTTTTCATGAATAGGGTGGTGGATGCCTGGAATGCCCTCTCATGGTGGGGAGGAAAATAGTGACAGACTTCAAAAAAGCATGAGATGAACACAGAGGATCTCTAATTAGAATGTGAATGGCACAAATTGAAGAATTAAATCCAATACCGTGCAAATTTACCCAATCTGTGTCCTGTATTTGGCAATTCAATTTAGGATGTACTTGGAAGAGCTTCAACGGGAGCCCCAGCAATTTGGAACATGAGGACAGTGCTGGACAGACTTTCACAGTCTGAATCCCACAATCAGTGAGATGGTTTAGATAGGCTGGAGTGAGCTTCAACGGCAACTTCAGTAGTTGGAACCTAAGGACAGTACCAGACGGACTTCTTACAAAAAAAAGGGACACTTTAATTTAATCATGAAAAATTGTAATGCATGTAATTATAGGGCAGACTGGATGGACCATTCAGGTCTTTATCTGCTGTCATATACTATGTTACAATGTCTCTGCCTTGGGTACAAGTGGATTGATTTTTCACTCCATCAAAAATTACAAAGACTAAGGGACACTCGATGAAGTTACAGGGAAATACTTTTAAAACCAATAGGAGGACATTTTTTCTCCTCAGAAAATAGTTAAGCTCTAGAATGCATTGCCAGAAGTTGTGGTAAGAGCAGATAGTGTAGCTGGTTTTAAGAAAGAACATAAGAACATAAGAAGTTGCCTCCACTGGGTCAGACCAGAGGTCCATCGCGCCCAGCGGTCCGCTCCCGCGGCGGCCCATCAGGTCTATGACCTGTGAAGTAGTTCCTGACCATTTTTATAACCTACCTCTACTCCTATCTGTACCCCTCAATCCCCTTAACCTTTAGGAACCTATCAAACCCTCCTTGAACCCCTGTACTGTGTTCTGGCCTATCACAACCTCCGGAAGCTCGTTCCATGTGTCCACCACCCTCTGGGTAAAAAAGAATTTCCTAGCATTTGTTTTAAACTTGTTTCCTTTCAGTTTCTCTGAGTGACCCCTAGTACCTGTGGTTCCCCTCAGTCTGAAGAATCTGTCCCTGTCTACCTTCTCTATGCCCTTCAGGATCTTGAAGGTTTCTATCATGTCTCCTCTAAGTCTCCGCTTTTCCAGGGAGAACAGCCCCAGCATTTTCAATCTGTCAGCGTATGAAAAGTTTTCCATACCTTTTATCAGTTTAGTCGCTCTTCTCTGGACCCACTCAAGTACTGCCATGTCCTTCTTGAGGTGCGACGACCAGTACTGGACACAGTATTCCAGATGTGGGCGCACCATTGCACGATACAGCGGCATGATGACTTCCTTCGTCCTGGTTCTGATACCCTTTTTAATGATACCCAACATTCTGTTCGCTTTTTTTGATGCTGTCGCACACTGTGCCGATGCTTTCAATGTTGAGTCCACCATCACCCCCAGATCTCTTTCAAGGTTGCTCACCCCTAGCAATGATCCCCCCATTTTGTAGCTTAACATCGGGTTCTTTTTCCCTACATGCATGACCTTGCATTTCTCTATGTTAAAACTCATTTGCCACTTTTTTGCCCATTCTTCCAGTCTCGTTAGGTCCCTTTGCAGGTCTTCACAGTCTTCTGTGTTTCTAACCCTGCTGCAGAGTTTGGTGTCATCAGCAAATTTAATAACCTCACATTTCGTCCCCGTCTCCAGGTCGTTGATAAATATATTGAACAGGAGCGGTCCCAGCACCGACCCCTGCGGAACTCCACTCGTGACCCATTGCCAGTCTAAGTAATGGCCCTTTACTCCAACCCTCTGTTTCCTGTCTGCCAGCCAGTGTTTGATCCATTGGTGGACATCCCCTTGCACCCCGTGGTTCCACAGCTTCTTAAGTAGCCGCTCATATGGTACCTTGTCAAAGGCTTTTTGGAAGTCAAGATAAATGATGTCTATGGATTCCCCCTTATCCATCTGTCTGTTTATTCCTTCAAAGAAGTACAGTAAGTTCGTGAGGCATGACCTTCCCTTGCAGAAGCCATGTTGGTTCGTCTTCAGTTGTCCCTTGCTTTCTATGTGTTCGCAGATTGTGTCCTTGACCAGTGCTTCCATCATTTTTCCTGGGACCGAGGTCAAGCTCACCGGCCTGTAGTTTCCCGGGTCCCCCCTTGATCCCTTCTTAAAGATAGGCGTGACATTTGCTATTTTCCAGTCCTCTGGGATCTCCCCAGTTTTTAATGATAGGTTACATATTTGGCGAAGTATTTCCGCTATTTTGTTTCTCAGCTCTTTTAGTACCCTTGGGTGGATGCCGTCCGGACCCGGTGATTTGTCGCTCTTCAGCCTGTCTATCTGTCGGAGGACATCCTCTTTGCTTACCTCTAGTTGGACCAGCTTTTCATCAGGACTCCGTTTATGATCTCCTCGGGTTCTGGGATATTGGATGTGTCTTCTCTCATGAAGACTGATGAAAAGAACTTGTTTAACCTGTCAGCTATCTCTTTTTCCTCCTTTACCACTCCCTTCTTGTCTCCATCATCCAACGGTCCCACTTCCTCCCTGGCTGGTTGTTTCCCCTTCACATACCTGAAGAATGGTTTGAAGTTTCTTGCTTCCCCCGCCAGTCTCTCCTCATATTCCCTTTTCGCATTCCTGATCATTTGGTGACATTCTTTTTGGTGCCTTTTGTGCTCCTTCTGGTTTTCTTTTGTTTGGTCCTTTTTCCATTTTCTGAAAGATGTTTTCTTGTTACTTATCGCCTTTTTCACTGCATTTGTTATCCACGCCGGGTTTTTTGTGCGATTTTTTTTTGCACCCTTTCCTAAACCTGGGGACATACAGGTTTTGTGCTTCGTGCACCGTGCCCTTGAGTAGGGCCCAGGCTTCCTCTACGGTCTCCATTTTCCCTGAGCTGTTTCTGAGCTTCTTTCCCACCATTTTCCTCATTTCCTCGTAATTTCCTTTTCTAAAATTGAGTGCTGTCGTTTTGGTTCTTTTCACCTTTGATGTTCCTATTTTTAGCTTGTACTGGATCATGTTGTGATCGCTGTTTCCTAGTGGCGCTAGTACTACCACCTCCTTGGCGGGTCCTCCTAGCCCATTGAGGATTAGGTCAAGAGTTGCATCTCCTCGCGTTGGTTCCATGACTAGCTGTTCCATGAAACAGTCCCTCACTGCCTCCAGGAATTTTGTTTCTCTCGTGCAACTTGAGTGTCCAATGCTCCAGTCTATTCCAGGGTAGTTGAAATCCCCCATTAC
This sequence comes from Geotrypetes seraphini, assembly GCF_902459505.1. Lineage (NCBI taxonomy): Eukaryota > Metazoa > Chordata > Amphibia > Gymnophiona > Dermophiidae > Geotrypetes > Geotrypetes seraphini. Next base: position 35,702,717 of record NC_047101.1, read on the forward strand.
CACCACATTTCCGCCTTTGCATACCTGCCTCAATTCAGCCTCCAGGTCCTGGTCGTTTGCTTCCGGTTGCCCTGGTGGGCGATAGTACAGTCCCAATTTTATGTCTGCTCCACTTTCTCCTGCCAGCTTAACCCATAGTGATTCCAAGCCGTCCGCCCTTACTGTTGTTTCCATCCTGGTTGACTGAATGGAGTCCTTTATATATAGCGCTATTCCTCCACCTTTCTTGTGTGTCCTGTCCCTCCTATAGAGTTTGTACTCAGGTAGGACCACATCCCATTTGTTGTCTTCAGACCACCATGTTTCTGTGATTCCAATTATGTCTAGGTCCTCCTTACTGGCTATAACCTCTAGCTCTCCCATTTTAGTTCTTAGGCTCCTAGCATTTGTGTATAGGCAGTTTAAGTCCCGGTTGTTTACCTTCTCTGTTGGTTTTCCTCGTGGTTTGGTGCTCCTGCCGATTTCCTCATGGGCTGCCAGTCCCTGAATCTCGTTCCGCTCATCCTCCTCCTGTGGTGTGTCTATCTCTTCCTCAGTCTGCTTCCCCATTTTTGGCTCCGACTGTTTCCTCCTTTTTCCGCTCTTTAGCTTCATTAGTTCCTTAGGCCCCTGCATTGCGTCCTTGGTTTTTTTTCAAAAAATGTCCACTCAGTCTTGAGCTCTCTATCGCCTGTTCCCTGGTCAGTATCTTTGTTTGATACTCTGGTCCAATGTGTCGATGTCAGATCGACTATCGGCTTTCCCCTTGTCCTCAGTTTAAAGCCATGTCTATGCTGGTCTGGATGTTTCGTGCCAGCATCCTTGTCCCCGCTGTGCTCAGATGCAGTCCGTCCCTCCTGTAGAGCTTGTTTTTCCCCAGGAAGGTTGTCCAGTTTCGTACAAAGTGAAAACCCTCCTCTTCGCACCATCTCCTCAGCCACCCGTTTATTGCCTGCAGCTCGGTCTGCCTCCTTGCATCCGCCCTTGGTACTGGCAGGATCTCTGAGAAGGCTATCTTCCTTGTCCTCAGCTTCAGTTTCCTCCCCAGGATCTTAAGCTGTTCGGTCAGTGTAGTCCTGTTGTAGTTCCTTCTGCTGATGTCGTTGGTTCCAACGTGGATTATCACAGCTGTCTCCTCCGTCTCAGCTCCTTCCAGGATTCTCTCGATTCTGTCGGAGATGTCCTTTGTCCTCGCCCCCGGGAGACATGTCACCAGCCGGTCCTCTCTGCCTCCTGCTATGTGGCTGTCCACCTCTCTCAGGATCGAGTCTCCCACCACAATCGCAGACTTCCCTTCTCTTAGCTTCCTCTTGGGTCTCAGGTCCGTATCAGTGACTCGATCCTCTAGTCCTTCCTCCGGGTTCTGATGGGTCTCTGCCTCCTCTGCCCGCTCAGTTCCTCTGCAAGGTCCTTCTCCTCTGGCGTCTGGTGGGTTCTGTCCTCCATCTGTTGGTTCCCTTTTGAATTGCCGGTGATCCTGTTCCTCTACCATCTTGCAGGCCTCCTCGATGAATCTCTCGAGCTCTCTAACCTGCTCGTTGATGTGGCTCTCTCTGGTGGTATCCTCAGTTGCCTCAATTGCCCATGGTTCCTCTACGGTGCGGAGTCCCTCCAGCTCCTGGACCTTAATCTGCAGTCTCCCGACCTCTTTCTTCAGGCTGTTCAGTTCCTGACATCGACCGCATATGTACGCCTGCCTCCCGGAGGGGAGGTAGTCGTACATATGACACTCGATGCAGTATACTGGAAAGCTTCGCTGGGTTTCTGCTGCCTCCATTTCTCTCCTGTCTTGTACCTAAGGATCCTCGTGTGTTGGAGTGTGCCCGGCGTGCAGCTAGCTGAAAAAGAAGAGAGAGAGAGAAGAAAAGAATGAGAGTGAGAAAGAAGAAAAGTATCTGTGTTTTTTTTTGTTTTTTTTTAGTTTGAAAATGAATTTGCTGCTGGGTCCTTCGCAAAAGGCTCCTTCGCTAAGGCGCTCTCGCTAAGGTGCACGCCTTTGCCGCTCACCTTCGCCGCGCACCGAACGGCTGTGCGCCGTTGGCTCCTCCCCCTTTTAAGGGGGAGTTCTGCTGATGACGCTGAGGGGGGGCAGAGCCGCTACCCCTAGGCTTGTTGGTCTCCCCGCCGCTGCCTTTCTCCTGCCGCTGCCTTTCTACCTGCCGCTGGTGCCTCTCGCCTCTCTCTCCACGAGGCTTCCCCGGCTGCTGGCAAGGTTTGGACAATTTCCTGGAGGAAAAATCCATAGTCTCTTATTAAGGCATGGGGGAAGCCACTGCTTGCCCTGGATTGGTAGCAATGAATGTTGTTACTCCTTGGGTTTTGGCCAGGTAGTAGGGACCTGGATTGGCTATTCTTATGTTCTTATGGTAGCTTGAGGTGGTCAGGAATGCTTTTCACTCTTCTTTTCCCTCATGTGCTTTACCACCTTTTCCCTCCCTCCCTCTTTTTTTAAACATTAGACTGCAATGTGACTGGAATTTTGTACAGCTGGGACATCCTTGGTACTGCAAAGTTCAATTTAGGTACTATGTGTGGTTTAAAATATTACCTGTACTCTTTCCTTTGCTTATAACAACAGTATTGCAACTTCAGGATGTAAACTACCCAAATTTGCTCCTCTGTCAATATTTTAGCCCAATAAAAACTAGAGTGGAAAGATTACAATAATCAGAAAAAATAATTTCCACAAAGTTACAGGATCACCGATTGAATCTCACTATACTTATGAACAAAAGTACCTCAGTGTCAAATTAAGTGGGTTGCTTACAGAACTCAGAATTCCACTAACACAAACCTCACATCACTAGTCCTAAAAACAAACAAACAAAAAAAAAAAACCCACCATAGAGTAATGTGCAATATTAGGTTCAAAATTGCCATTCAAAACATTTCTGTGTTATATGAAAACAAATCAAAATCTCACAGTTCCAAAACTGATATTGTACAGGATATCAAAATTGCACTTATAGTATCTGTATAGAAAGGCTCTTCCAAAACAGTGATATTCCAGATCCCAAAGCCATTTTCAATCATTGTAATATAGCTGTCTTGCTCGCAGGGGTCCTGACAAGGATGCCTAGTTTCTCTTGAATAGGCTGCTTCAGGGGATAATTACTAGAAAGCCCTGTGGCTTAGTGAACAACTTACAAGATGGCAGAGTCTCTTCGTCCTCACTGCTGGAATTCTTTGATGCCTCATGAAGCATTTCATCGATATACCTCTCATTCTCACAGATGCTTCTCAGTCTCGCCACCTCCTCTCTCAGTTCCTTTACTTCCTTCATGAGGGATTTAAGCTAAAGACAGCTTGCACAAGGAACCACTCAGTGGTGTAGTTAGGGGGGATGGGGGCGATCTGCCCCAGACACTGTCTTGGTGAAGGCGCAGGCACCCATCCACCTCTTTGCCACCCCACCCCCACTGCTGCACATGTGCGTCGTTTCCCTTCCCATACATCTGTAATGTTTCTGGTGCGAGCAGCAACCCCCAAGCTGCTGTCATGCTAGCGTCGGCTCTTCTTCTGATGTCACTTCCTGGACCCGCACCTAGGAAGTGATATCATAGGAAGAGCCAACACTGGCGTGACAGCTGCTTGGGGGTTGCTGCTCACGCCAGGAAAGTTACAGAGGTACAGGGGAAGGAAAGTGGTGTGCTCATGGCAGTAGGGGGCGGGGAAGGAGTGTGTGGAGGTGGGGGGCGGAGAAGATGGTGGGGGAGGGGCGCCTCTTATCCTCACTATGCCACTGGAACCACTCTCTCTGTTTGAGTAAGATTTTCTGTCTGCATGAAAGGTCACTTGGACACACAAAGTCAGAGGCGTGAAGAAAGTACAAGAGGTTTATTATAGCATGCTGGACTCTAGTGCAGTGAACAGCCTGCCTATTAGAGTGTTAGAATCAGGAAATGCATGGACTTTTATACAATTATTATTGGTCCTAAGCCAGCACTTATGATAGGTTCGGGGCTACAACTTATAGTCCTATAGGAAACTAGCTCATTTCTCTGCTTATCTAAATCTTACAGTTCTAAATGTTACATGTACAGGAGGGTAGAGTACATCATGGCTCAAACTCTTATCTATTTAGCTTACAATGTGGTAAGGTAGGGACATACATTTTAGGCAGATGAGGTCAGTAGATTGTACACTGTTTTCAGCTATGTAGGCCAGAGTAATATTTTAAACAACAGTTATTTAAGATATTTAAGAGTAAGGGGAAAGAATATCTGTGTAGTAGGGGATATTATATCATATTCTTATATTTTATGGATGTTATGGGAAGGATGGTGTCTAATCAATTTCATTTATATAAACTGGAGTGTCAATGCTGGAATTTTATTGAGTTGAAAGATGGAGACTAAATTCTACTCTTTAAATGTCAATGGCCTGAATCACCAAATTAAAAGGAAAAAAATGTTAAATTTCCTTAAAAAGCAACAGGCGGATGTATATTTCATCCAAGAGACCCATCTGTCCACAATAGAATCTAGAAAGCTGGAAGGGGGATGGATTTCAAAAGTATTTTTTGCTCCAGCAAATGGGAAAAAGGCTGGAGTGGCCATTTTAATTAATAAAAAATGTACAGCTGATTTTAAGATGGTAGAAATGGATCCATTAGGAAGGTGGGTGCATATTGAAATGAGCATGGAGAATAATACCCTGGACTTATTTAACATCTACGCTCCTAATACGAATCAGATGGAGTTTTTTAAGAACATACTACAAATTTTAATGCCACTGGCTGCTTCTAATTTAGTGGTGGCTGGAGATTTCAATGGATTCAATTATGGATAAAAATCCAAGTAGAGTTATGAAATCATTAGGGCTAGATAATTTGGTAAAATCTTGTGATTTAATAGATATATGGCGTATTCTTCATTTTAATGATCGGGAATTCTCTTTTTGTTCACAGGTCCATAATTCTTTTTCAAGAATTGATTATATTTTTGTTTCAAATAATTTAGCGAAAAATGTAATAAGAGCTATTTTAGATCCTATTCTCTTATCTGATCATGGTGCTGTATGGATTGAGTTAAAGGATGGTGAAAAGGATTATTCTAAGCCGGTTTGGAGATTTGATAATTCTTTGGTAGTAGATTCAAATTTTACTGAAGATTTTAAAATAAAAATGATTGAATTCTTCCAAATTAATGATACTAATGATATAAATATGGAAGTATTATGGGATGCGTTTAAAGCAACCATGAGAGGTAATATTATTTCATATTCATCATACGTTAGGAAACAGTTTATGAAACAATTTGTTGATTTGGAAAAGGAAATTAAAGTATTGGAAAGTAATTTAAATAATAGATGGGAGTGGAATACTTTGCAATTATTATTAAAAGCAAAAGTTAAATATAATGAGTTATCCTCTAAATTTGTAAGGAATGATTTATTTTCTCAACAAACTCAATACTATGGAAATTCAAATAAGGCGGGTAGGATGCTAGCAAATTATCTTAAAGCAAGGAAAAGAAGAACAAAAATTGTAATAAAAGATAAAAATGGAAAATCACATAATAAAATTGATCAGATTCTAAAACAATTTTTTAGTTTTTATAAAGACTTGTATTCTTCTGAATCTTACAGAGATAAAGAAAAGGATGGATTGGAATTTTTAAGTTCACTTAAGGGGCCTCAAATTCCTGAACATATAAAAGGAAGTTTAGAAGAACCTATATCTTTAAAAGAGTTAGAAACAGCATTGAAGTCTCTTAGAGTTGGATCCACTCCAGGTGGTGATGGATATACGGTAGAGTTCTATAAATTATTTCAAAATACTTTGTTACCCTATTTGTTAAAATTATATCAATACCAACTGAATAAAAGTTGTATATCAGGTACTATGGCAGATTCATTAATTATTGTCTTACCAAAACCAAACAAAGATCATACTTTGGTATCAAACTACAGGCCTATTTCATTAATTAATGTAGATGGTAAACTTTAAGCCAAAGTTTTGGCATTAAGATTGGCCAAAGCTCTCCCTTTTATTATTGATACTCACCAAACAGGATTCGTTGCAAGAAGACATTCTTCCAATAATACCAGACTGGCTTTTCATACTTTAAATTTAACAAAAGATATTCAGGATCCGGCATTCTTAATTTCTTTGGATGCAGAAAAAGCCTTTGACAGAGTTGAATGGTCTTTTATGTATCAAGCATTAGAATGGTTTGGTATAGGGACTGGTTTTATTCAAATGATTCAGACATTGTATAGCTCCCCTGGTGCTAGGCTATATATTAATAATAATTTATCGGATAGATTTAGTTTACAGAGGGGGGTTAGACAAGGTTGTCCTTTGTCTCCTTTGCTTTTTGATGTTGTTCTGGAACCCTTGTTGATAGCTATTAATCAGGCAAAGGAGATACAAGGAATTCTGTTTTCAAGTTGGGAATATAAACTCTCCGCTTATGCGGATGATATTCTGCTTTATTTGAGGAAACCAGAGACTACTATTCCATGTTTGCTTGAATTGATTGAAAAATTTGGAAAGTTTTCTGGGTACAAGATTAATTGGAGCAAATCGGAAGTGCTACCACTTAATGTACATTGTACCAAAGGATTATTTGATTCATTTACATTTGTTTGGAAAGAAGATGGATTAAAATATTTAGGAATCAATATCAAAAATACTATTGAGGATACAGTAAAGGAAAATGAAAAACTTTTATTAAAGAAAGTAACGGAAATGTGTGAGCAATGGAATCCTTTATATTTATCTTGGTGGGGGAGAGTTCAAACAATTAAAATGATGATATTGCCTGTGGTTTGTTATCAAATGAGTATGATACCAGGTTTTTTTTTCAGGGGTCATTTTATAAAAAGTTGAATGGTATTCTTACAAAATTTGTTTGGTTGGGGAAGAGACCTAGAATTGCTTTAGTAAAGTTACAAAAAACAATTGTGGAAGGGGGGGGTAAATTTTCCAAATTTTTATAGGTACCATCAAGCCTATATTTTAAGACAGGGCATGTATTGGGTCCTTCCAGAGCTCATGGAGAATGTCCTAGACTGGTTGTATTTAGAATGGCGACTCATGTTTCCTATACATTTGGTTCATCTTTTGAGTATACCAATGCCTAATAGATACAAAGGGAATAGAATTTTGATTGATACTTGGAAGACTTTGAGATATGTTACTAAATTATCACCTATTCCAATTTTTAAATCATTAAATCAATCCATTTGGCTAAACTCCAAGATTAAAATAGGCGGTCATAAAATTCTCTGGAAACAATGGATCATTAAGAACATAAGAACATAAGAACATAAGCAGTGCCTCCGCCGGGTCAGACCACAGGTCCATCCTGCCCAGCAGTCCGCTCCCGCGGCGGCCCAAACAGGTCACGACCTGTCAGAATCATCAGAAGGGGCTCCCTTGCCACCTTGGCTTCCCATTTAAGTCCTGCCTTCCTATCGAAGCCCTAGCCCTCCGGTCTTTCACATGCACGACCTGGTTGGTTTTTACTCATTACCTGGTTAACTTTCTATACTTGTGTTACATCCCAGCTCCTCCTTCAGTATCCCATGATCCCTTTATCCCTCAGGAATCTGTCCAATCCCTGTTTGAATCCCTGGACCGTACTCTGCCTGATCACTTCCTCCGGTAATGCATTCCAAGTGTCCACGACCCTCTGGGTGAAAAAAAACTTCCTTGCGTTTGTTTTGAACCTATCTCCCTTCAGTTTCTCAGAATGCCCCCTCGTATTAGCTGTCCCCTTCAGTCTGAAGAATCTGTCCCTATCCACCCTCTCTATGCCCCTCATGATCTTGAAGGTTTCTATCATATCTCCCCTGAGCCTCCTTTTCTCCAGAGAGAAGAGCCCCAGCCTATCCAGCCTCTCGGCGTATGGGCAGTGTTCCAGCCCTCTTACCATTCTCGTTGCTCTCCTTTGGACTCTTTCAAGTACCGCCATGTCCTTCTTGAGGTGCGGCGACCAATACTGAACGCAGTATTCCAGATGTGGGCGCACCATCGCTCGATACAGTGGCATGATGACTTCCTGTGTTCTGGTTGTTATGCCCTTCTTTATGATGCCCAGCATCCTGTTGGCTTTTTTCGAGGCTGCCGCGCACTGTGCAGATGGCTTCAGTGATGCATCCACCAGCACACTCAAGTCTCTCTCGAGTCTGCTGTCTCCCAACAATACCCCCCCCAATTTATAGCTGAACAGCGGGTTCTTTTTCCCTATATGCATGACCTTGCATTTGTCCACGTTGAAGCGCATTTGCCATTTGTTTGCCCAGTCTTCCAGCTTGTCCAGGTCCCTTTGCAGGTCCTCACACTCCTCCCTGGTCCTAACTCTGCCGCACAGTTTGGTATCGTCTGCGAATTTTATAACCTCACACTTTACCTCCCTTTCCAGGTCATTGATGAATATATTAAAGAGTAACGGCCCCAGCACCGATCCCTGTGGGACACCGCTCGTGACTCCCCGCCAGTCAGAATATTGACCCTTTACTCCGACCCTCTGCAGTCTACCTGACAACCAGTGCTTGATCCATCTGTGCACATCCCCTCCCACCCCGTGGCTCCACAGCTTCTTAAGTAGCCTTTCATGTGGCACCTTGTCGAAAGCCTTTTGAAAATCGAGGTAAATGATGTCTATGGGCTCCCCATTGTCCACCCGACTGCTTATTCCCTCAAAGAAGTACAGAAGGTTCGTTAGGCATGATCTTCCCTTGCAGAATCCGTGCTGGCTTGTTCTCAGTAGGCCATTCCTCTCGATGTGCTCGCAAATGCCGTCCTTGATCATAGCTTCCACCATCTTCCCTATAATTGAAGTCAGGCTCACCGGCCTGTAGTTCCCGGGGTCACCCCTCGATCCCTTCTTGAAGATAGGTGTGACATTTGCCACTTTCCAGTCCTCTGGTACCTCACCAGTTTTCAAGGATAGGTTGCAAACATGTTGGATTGTGCCCGCTATTTCCTGTCTTAGTTCCTTCAGAACCCTTGGGTGGATCCCGTCCGGGCCCGGTGATTTGCCACATTTTAATCTGTCTATCTGTTTGAGGACATCCTCCTTACTTACCTCTATGTGCTCTAATTTTTCAGCCTGTTCCCCACTCATGAGCTCCTCTGAGTCCGGTATATTAGTTGTGTCTTCGTTCGTGAAAACCGACGAGAAGAACGTGTTCAACCTCTCAGCTACCTCTTTATCCTCCTTAATCACTCCCTTCCTGTCCCCATCGTCCAACGGCCCCACCTCCTCTCTCGCTGGTCGCTTTCCCTTAACGTAACTGAAGAATGCCTTGAAGTTTTTCGTCTCCCTGGCCAGCCCCTCTTCGTATTTCCTGGAATAAGGAATAAGAACTTTAAATGATGTTATTTCAAATGGTAAGCTGCTTAGTTTTTCACAGCTGCAACATAAATATGGTTTTACTAAGTCACAAAGTTTTAAATGGTTGCAGCTGAAGCAGGCTATTCAGGAGGGGTTCCCTGAATGGAAAGATCTTGATACTCAATATAGTTTGGAAATCCTATGTTTCCAGGCGGATTTCTTGGGTCACCAAGCCGCTAAGTGGTATAAATTGATATATGGTTTTACAAATAAAAAACAAAAAACGGGTCTAAGAGACATTTGGAGCATTGAGATTAAGCATCAAATTTCTGCTTCTCAATGGCCACGAATTTGGTCTTGGAGAAATAGATGTACAGTGTCAGCATCTATGAGACAGACTTGGTTCTTTTTGTTGCATAGAGCTCTTTTGACCCCAGTACGTTTACAAAAGTTTGATAGCTCTAGATCTAATAAATGTTGGCACTGTAATCTAGAAGCAGGGACTTTGGATCATCTAATTTTTTATTGTCCTTGTATTAACGCCTTCTGGAAGTCAATTTGGTCTCAAATTAATTATTTTCTAGAAAATCCAGTTGCTATGTCATATGATACAATTTTGTTTGGAACAATGATGAGAGCAAAGAGTCAAATTTCAGCAAATAATAATAAATTACTAATGATTATGACAGGAGTTGCCATTCAGAATATAACTAGAAATTGGAAAGATTATACAAGACTTAACTATACTTTTTGGTGGAATTCTATATGTTAATTTATAAAATGGAACGAATTCTTGCTATGCAAAAAGGAAATTATAACAAGTTTAAAAAAATTTGGGGGCCATTGATTGAATATTCGAATGATTAGACACTTTTTTTTATAGAAGAATAATATGATATGGGATTGGGAGGGTATAATGTGTGAGATTCAAATAAAATGTTGATATGTGTGGAAGGGAAGGGGGGAGGGGGTATAATATAAGATTTAATATTATATGAAGTATACAAGTGAATTGTATGAATATTGAATGATTATTGTATACTTGTTATGAGATATGAAAATGAATAAAGAATTGGAAAAAAAAAAAGAACCAGTGCAAGGTGAACGGATATTAAAACTTGGAACTGCAATTATTGGTGGAAGGTTTTTTGTTTCTTTTCTTTTTCTCTGCTGTACTGATTCCAGAGTGGTCCTCCAAAGAATACTAATACTTGCGCCTGGGGCAGGAGCTGGGTTGCCATCCCTAGGCTTACTCCTGGCACCGTCACAACACCATCCCTGCTCAGCGATGTCAGCAGAACTGAGGCGGTATAACATGACCATATGATCTTCCCTCTGGCCTCGCAACAGCCTCTGAATATGAAAGAGGCGAGGGAGACGTGGCCATTCTTCCCGCCTACGAAGCTGCCCACGCCTCTGCTTCTGGTCTCTGCTGGGGGGGGTGCCTCTTCATGCACAACTTGTGGTGGGTGGTCTTCACCCTGTTGCTATGGATTTTCTTCCTCTATCAAGAGGATCGCCAGTGGTGCAGCATAGCTGAAAACAGCCATGACTGCAAACAATTCCTGGATGCCTGAACTTCCTGTCCTTTTTTATTGGCCGAAAGTTGTGTATGAGGTGATGTCAATACATGCGGTACCACTTGTTAGTTACCATAAGCAGCGTGCATCATAAATAAACTGTTAACTACACCTATTTTTGTGGCGTTAAACACAGATGCGCTAAACACGCGTTAGAGCCATGCTATGCGTCGTGCTAGGTCGCACGCTAACTACTTTCTGTGAAATGCCTATACCATACCTCCATAGCGCCCCTATCTCTGCCCATATGAGCGTTACACTACGGGGGGATTATTGCACGCTAATATGTGATTTAGCGCACAGACCACCTAACTAACGCGCCTCTCTGCAGCCATTTAATGTGTGCTAATGGCCTAACGCACCTTAGTAGAAGGAGCCCTTAGTCTTTCCTCATACGAGAGAAGTTCCATCCCCTTTATCATCTTGGTCGCTCTTCTATGAACCTTTTCTAGTGCCACTATATCTTTCTTGAGATAAGGAGACCAGAATTGAACGCAATACTCTAGGTGAGGTCGCACCATGGATCGATACAGAGGCATTATAGCATTCTTTGTCTTGTTAACCATCCCTTTTTTAATCATTGTTTGCTTTTTTGGCCACTGACGCACATTGAGAGGAAGGTTTCATCATATTGTCTACAATGACACCCAGATCCTTTTCGTGGGCACTAACCCACAAGGTGGACCCTAGCATCCGGTAACTGTAATTTGGGTTATTCTTCTCAATGTGCAGCACTTTGCATTTGTTCACATTACATTTCATCTGCCATTTGGACGCCAGTTACACATTTGCTGGCAGAAGGTGAAGTAAGCTAAAAAGAGTTTAAACAGTTAGTTTTTTTTTTAAATTGAAAGCATTTTAAAAGGTTTTTAAGTTGATGTTATGACTGAATATTCTAATGCGTTGGTTGTTTATAGAAAACTGCAGTTTACTTATATATTGAAATTTCTTCTTATCCATAATAATAAAACACTAAGCGCGCATGCGCACTCGCGCCACATGTTCCCTGAGTCCTGATCTGTTGGGATGTGGCGGCACGAAGAAGAAAAAGTTGGGGGAGGGAATGAGGTGTGGAGGAGAGGAAGCATACAGGCTGAAAGAAAGATTGGATGCACAGACAGAAGAAGAAAGTGCAACCAGAGACTCATGAAATCACCAGACAAGGTAGGAAAAATGATTTTATTTTAAATTTAGTGATCAAAATGTGTCTGAATTTATATCTTCTGTCTATATTTTACACTAAGGTCCCCTTTTACTAAACCGCAATAGTGGTTTTTAGCGCAGGGAGCCTATGAGCGTCGAGAGCAGCGCTGGGCATTCAGCGCAGCTCCCTGCACTAAAAACTGCTATCGTGGTTTAGTAAAAAGGGAGGAGGTATATTTGTCTATTTTTGTATGGTTGTTACTGAGGTGACAGTGCATAGACTGTCTGCTTTGACCTCTTTGAAAAAACCCTGGAATAGGAATGATAATTAACATTTTCTATGCGTACAGTGTGCTTTGTGTTTTTAAAAAATTTTATTGTTGGTAGATCATTTTAACTTGGTCATTTTAAAAGTAGCTCGCATGCCCAAAAAGTATAGGCACCCCTGCCTTAGAGGAAAGGAGGGACATGATAGATATGATTCAGATGTTCAAATACTTGAAAGGTATTAACGTAGAACAAAATATTTTCCAGAGAAAGGAAAATGGTAAAACCAGAGGACATAATTTGAGGTTGAGGGGTGGGAGACTCAAGAGCAATGTAAGGAAATTCCTCTTGATGGAGAGGGTGGTGGATGCCTGGATTGTGCTCTCAAGAGAGGTGATGGAGAGGAAAACGGTGACGGAGTTCAAAAAAGCATGGGATGAACACAGAGAGGGGCATAATCGAAAGGGACGTCTAAGTTCATTTGTGTCCAACTCACAAGTCGTCCAAAGTAAAAAACAGTTTAAGACACATTTTCGAAAAATACGTCCCAAATTTTTTTTGTTTTAAAAATCGTCTAATTATACGTCCTGCCGATCTGATTGTCCAAGTCGCTAAAGCGTCCATTTTTATACCACATTTTCATCCAACTTTTCATCCAAGTCCAAAACGCCTAGAACAAGCCCTGTTGGACGTGGGAGGGATCTGCAAAGTGATGGACATGGCACCTAAATAGTGGGGTACCTTATAGGGCACTGCTCTGAACTTCACAAAAAGAGTGCCATGTCTTCTCCTGACTACAGCTCCCTTATAGATCATGGTGAGGGCCCCCCCAAACTACCTCCAGAATCCCCTAGACCCACTTATCTACCACCCTAATAGCCATTATGGCTGCAGGAGCCACTTATATGCCAGTACAAAATGGTTTTGGGGATGTTTAGGGGAGTGCACATGTTTAAGTATCAATGCAGTGATTACAGGGGCTTATGGGCATGGGTCCTCCTCTCTATTGGATTTTTATCACTGTACTTTTTATCATTATACTTTTTTAATTGAATTTTCATGTTTTTATATGTCAGTGTATAATAAATTATCTCCAGAACATCTATATCCACAGTTTTTTGTTTTTATGTCTAAGTCAGCCCACAACCTACCCAAATACTGCCCTGACCACTCCTCCAGATATGCCCCTTTCAGCTCTGGGTACACAGTAACATTCAGAGGCATAAAAAGTCCCACTATATGTCCAGAATGTCTATTAGGACGTCAAAGTGCTGACTTAAATGGGTTTTTAAATGTTTTAAAGTTTGATTATAAGCCCCATAGAGCTGGATTCACTAACCTGCCCGATCAGGCCCAATGCGGGCCCGATTCGGGCAGGTCCAATGAATTAAAAAAAAAACAAATATGCAGATGGGGGTGATCGGAGGAACGCCCCCATCTGTCTGCCTGGATTGCTAGTGCGTGATCCGCGCACATGCATAGACTATCTGTAGATGGTCAGCGCATGCCCGTCCGAGCCGGGGCCATTTTTTTGCTGTTGTTTGCCCTCATGCTCTCCCCTTCCAAGCCCTGCTCTTGCCGCCCAGACTCTCCTGCTCTCTGCCGCCTTCCCTGCAGTGCGAGCCTGCGGGTTTAAAGCAGGGCTGCACTGCAGCGTTCAGCCCCACTTTAAACCCGTGGGCTCGCACTGCAGGGAAGGCGGCAGAGAGTAGGAGCTCAAGGCACAGAGCAGGGACAGGTGCTGCAGGTTTCATTTTCGGGGCAGAGAGCAGGGCTGCAAAAGCAGGCAGGAGACACAGGGAAGAGCAGAGCTGGAATGTCAGTTTTCAGGATAAGCAGAAAGCCCAGTCGAATCGCAAAATTTGTTCAGTGAATCGCGTCCCTGCCTACTTTGCATACAGTTTCCCTCATTTGCATGCGTGGTTTGTAACCCAATCGCTACACAGATTAGTGAATAGTGCAGGAGGGAAATCTGGTCGCAAAGTGCTTGCAAACCAATTGATACACGATCGGTTTGCTTAGTGAATCTAGCCCTTAGTTTCTATTATCATTAGGTGGATAGCCAGTGAGCCTCTGAGCCAGAGTGCAGGTGTAATCTCTACCATTGACAAGAGGTTCTGAACTCAGTCCTCAGAACATATCTAGCCAGTCAGGTTTTCAAGTTACAATTCTACCTCATGCATATACATTGTGAGTATCCTGAAAATCTGGCTGTCTCTATGCTTGGATTGAGAACCACTGCTCTAGATCCAAAAAAACAGATGGATAGCCAATCCACAACATAAGAACATAAGCAGTGCCTCCACTGGGTCAGACCAGAGGTCCATCGTGCCCAGCAGTCCGCACACGCGGCGGCCCAACAGGTCCAGGACCTGGACTGTAATCCTCTATCTATACCCCTATATACCCTTTTCCAGCAGGAAATTGTCCAATCCTTTCTTGAACCCCAGTACCGCATTCTGCCCTATTACATCCTCTGGAAGCGCATTCCAGGTGTCCACCACACGCTGGGTAAAGAAGAACTTCCTAGCATTCGTTCTGAATCTGTCCCCTTTCAACTTTTCCGAGTGCCCTCTTGTTCTTTTATTCTTTGAAAGTTTGAAGAATCTGTCCCTCTCCACTCTCTCTATGCCTTTCATGATCTTATAAGTCTCTATCATATCCCCTCTAAGTCTCCTCTTCTCCAGGGAAAAGAGTCCCAGTTTTTCTAATCTCTCAACGTATGAAAGGTTTTCTATTCCTTTTATCAGACGTGTCGCTCTTCTCTGAACCCTCTCGAGTAACGCCAAGATCCAGCATACAAAAATCCCCCACAACAAAAGCAAACAAATCTCAGAATAGATCAGAATAGAGGTCCAAAAGTCCAATGTAAAATTTATTTACCACATAAAATCATAAATACATAATTAAAAGCCCAACATGGCCACGTTTCACCCTCATAAGGGCTGCATCAGAGGCTGTAAAAACAAAAAGTTGTTATTGAACTATGTTTTCCTGTAGAGGACCCCAGGAATGGAATCTACTACCCTTTTATATTAGAAAGCAATATAATCTTGAAGGGTTCAAGAAGTTATTAAAGAGAATTTATTTTGCAATATGAAATATAGGCATGAAGACATTTGCTTTGGGTAAGCACTGGCCGCTTATTCTGTTTGTGTTTTTACATGTATTTTATGTATTTTTATTATATATGTTTACATTGTGAGCCGCTTTGAGAAAAGCGGGTTATAAATAAATTAAAACAAAAACAAGTATTGCCTATTGGCAGTTTATGATTTTATGTGGTGAATAAACTTTGCACTGGAGTTTTGGACAACTAGTCTGATCTATTATTTTTTGTATTTTAGACATATATTTGCCATATACAGTATACTCAAGCCCTGTTTCTTCCACTCCTTCTTCTTTGCACAGTAACATTAAAGAAATGATTGAAGGAATATATGAGCTGTAACACCATATACCCCCAAGTGTATCAATATTTATTTTTAAAAAAAACAAAACATTTTAATCTCATTATTCCTTGCATAATTAATGCATGCTGTATGCTAGAAAATATAATGTCATGGAATTAATTTTTAGAATTAAGCCTCCTTTGTTCTGCCTTTTGATCTGTGCTCACATTTAGATCAGTGAACAAAAATTTTTCTTATCTAATTAGAACATGACTCGTTTCATTGTCTAGCAGCACCAATCATTATTGTATATTACCAATTCTTTAATCATTTTGCAATGTATTATTATAACCTTTTCTGTTTTAGTCAGGGTTGAAAGGCCTAAAGATTTCAGAACTTCGTGAGCTTCCCTTTCTCAGCTTATCAGTACCTTCTCACCACATTTTGGGTACGCGTGATATTAATTTATTTTCTATGGCATTTTTTTGTCTCCCATGATTACCCAGTTTGTTTATGAAAAGCTCCAATTAGCATGTGAATAAGGAGCTGGAGAGCAGACAGACTCCTCATCCAGCTAATTTGGCAGGCCTTCTGGTACTTTCTGTAGCCTTTTCCCTGCCTTTCATCAAATTCCTCTTATCAAAACCAGCATAAAAGAGAATGCAGTTTTCAATGTATTGGTATGTGATGAACATTGCTTTGCTTTTTTCTCCTTTCTAGCTAAGTTAATTGGACTCAAAGGAACAATTTAGTCTTATAATAACAGATGCTGCATTAATTATATTTGAAGAGATAAAAATAGCAATGAAACTGGTTGGTATTTATCTAACATTGTCCTTCTCCTGTAAGAGTAGTCATTGATTACTTATTTATTTATTTTGACCAATACCATGATTCAAATCCTTGCCTCTAATCGGGGAAGGAAGAGAAATTAGCTGACTGCAAAATGCAATCTGCCAAAAACATGGAACAAATTCGCAATGTTTCATATTATAAGTTCAAATAGCACAACTACCCAAGAAAGTAGAACCAATGAACAATAATAAACTACACTTCTACCAATGTCAATACAAGAAAAAGTATGTATGTTGAATCAAAGTGGAAAGTGAGTCTTGGTCTAACTATTTTCTCAGACTTGAGCCTTCAAACGAACAGCGCTTTGCCTCCACTGCTACTTCAGAGTGTAGAAACCCTATATATTCCCATGCTATCATATGAACACAATCCAATTGTGTTTCTTCTTCTTCATGTTTTGTGCATGAAGAAACACAATCAACTTCCTAAATTCTGAGTGTTATCTTGCCACTGTAGCTGTAAAGAGTGTTATCTTATTTCATTAAGTGCCAATTTGCAGATATTCTATGTTTTGACATTCAAATCATTGATTGAATTATATGCACGCCATTCTCTTCTTGGTTGGGCTGAGAACTTTTCAGTATCCCCCCGTACTATGGATGATTATAATGACAGATTACAGATCACTAACAGCAGGTCAGAAATTTCATGTTTGAGTTCTTTCATACCATCTAGTCCAGGTGATTTATTACTCTTTAATTTGTTGATTGGTCCAGTAAGTCTTCCAGGTTTACAAATACACGTTCTATACTATAAAAAAAAAAATTAATGATAAACAAATGAAAATGTAGAAAAAATGAGGAAGAAAAATCTCTGAATACTTATCAGGGCACTACTCTTCCCATGCTTTCTGTAACCAAAGTTAAGATAATAATAGTTTTATATTACCTGGACTCTATGTGGCTACTTTGGGTCTGGATCAGTGCCGCAAGGAGCACCCAAGCATGGCCAAGAGACAGGGTCACTGCTGGGCAGTGAACTGGCACTTCTCATTGCCTAGGAGAGTCAGCAATTGTTTTTTTGTGTGCAGCCAACAGAAAGTGAAAGGGAGAGAAGGCAGGGCCTGGTTAGTGGTTCCCAGCGGTCACGGTCTAGCTAGTTTGAGAGTCCGCTGCGAGGACATGGAGGGGGAAGAGTTCATGGCTGTGGTACATACCGATGATATTACTGGTATGCAACATGTGCTTGCTGGGCCCAGTTGGCCCAAAGAGAAAGTTTGAAGAGCTGGGAAGCATTGAAGAAAGCAGGCAGGCAGGAGGAGTGGGGGAAGGATCTGAAGAGCACCCCCCCCCCCCCAAAGATTTTGGAGACGTGGGTGTTTTTTTTTTTTGTTTTTTTTTAAATAAACATGAATCAGCTCATGGGAACCAGGAGCGTTGGTGTCATCATGGAGATGGCTCCTGGTTGGGCTCATGGCCAGAACTTTCTACGGGCACATGAAGGATGCAGCAGGGGACAAAACCAAGAAAATTTAAAGGCTTAAACAATAAGGAGAAATCATCAAAGCTAAGGACTGGTAACTTTTAATATGTTTTATTGTTGTTGGTTTAATTTTGATTTTATGTGTGCAAGGTTCTAAACTGACACTGTGACAGTTGGGTGGGTTCGTTTGGAGGAGATATCTGGGTGCTGAAGCTGTCTCTGATTTTTAAAGGTGTAATTTGGTTAATTTTTATGAGTAGTGATTTTGGGCTAGATATATCAACCTGCCCAATCCGGGCAGGTTCAACAAATTCTGAAAGGAAAAATATGCAAATGGAGGTGATCGGAGGAACGCCCCCATCTGCCTGCCCGGAACACTGTTGTGCGATCTGTGCGCAATTCGCAGACCATCTGTAGATGGTCTGCACATGCCCGTCCGAGCCAGGGCCATTTTATTTTTAACTTAACTTTTTTTTTTTTTTCTAGGGCAGAGGGAAAGGAAATGTGAAACAGGCAGGTTTCAGAGAAAGGGCGTTTTGAGCCTGTGGTTTTAACTCGCTTAAACCTGCGGGGAATCTAGCCCTAAAGATCTTGGCGGTGCTGGAGTGGGACGAGGGGCTTGAGAGACACCGAGTGACGGTGTAGGACTCGCCAGGACACTACTGTTCCCTCTTCTTAAGGAAGGGGTTTTGTGCACACACAGGGAAAGGTTGGAGAGTCGGGGCGGCAGGAGAGATCGGGCTGCAGGAATTTGGGGTAGGCAAGGCAGAAGCAGGGCGGCAGAAGGCAGAGCAGCGGAAAGGGCTTGAGTGCTTAGTCCTCAGCAGTTGCTTGGGAGTGAATGGCCAGCCCAGTCGGTGTTGCAGGGTTTTGGATAGTGAATTGGGTCCCTGCCTACTTTGCATGTGTGGATCAGAGGATGGTCGACAGGGAGGTAAGTGAATTGGGCCGGAGTAGCTAAGGGGTTGCAAACCGATTGATACATGATCGGTTTGCTTTGTGAATCTAGCCTTATGATTTAAACGAAGGTCTTCAGTGAGATTTGACACTAGCTGTATATCTATGCGGTCTTAGTGCTTGTTCTCTTGGGGGGTTTTTTTATTGACAGTACACTTTGTGGGTACTGGCTGGGTATATTAACCAGCCTGAGCTTCTAAAAGACAGTCTTTTGTTCTGTTATTTGATTACCAATGGTCCTTTCAATTTTATTATTGTGAGAAACCTGAGAGTTTATTTACAGGAGTTTCTCTCACCATATTTCTGGACTTAAGCTATAAAGAGGTGGTTCCTGAGAATTTGCATATAAATGCCTCGTGATTTTCCTTCTACTGCTCTGGTGGATTAGAATTGGTATTGGTCTGTTGCTTCTGTCAGTTAAATTTATATTTGAAAGTTGAACTTTTGGTCAGAAAATGATTGAAATTTATAACCTCTATCAGAACAAAATTAAAGTTTAAACTACGGGTTTAATTTAATTTGTCTGTACTAAATTGTGGGTTGGTTTTTAGCTTAGGCCTTCACCAATTATCCTTTCTTTTGGATAGGTAGCCAAAGAAGTAAAATAACTTCTTAGAAGTTTTGGGTAGACTATAGGTTTTATTTTATTGAGTTTTTAAAGGTAGACAGCAGGTGTAGTGGGATCTTCAATCAAGAGCACGCTATTAAGGTACCTGATGTGGAGAAGAAAAGCACTGTTCTGGTCAGCACCAATATTTTAGGTGTCATATATAGAATTTGGGAGATAGCGAATTAAACTATTATTGAAGAATGACTAGTCAGGAAGAAAAGAAAGTGGTATAGTGGTTACAGCTATAGCCTCAGCACCCTGAGGTTCAAACCCCATGTTTTTCCTTGTGATCCTGGGCAACTCACTTTATCCTCTACTGCCCCAGGTACATTAGATAAACTATGAGCAAGCTTCCAGGTTTCTTTATTCTCTGATATACCATTTATCAAACAGGTACCTAAATGGTTTACAATGGAACAAGTCTAAAAAAATTTAAAATTTACAAATAAAACATATCTAAAATTAGAGATAAAGAAAATAATTTTAAAAAAACAGGGAACATAACAGACTGACACTGGAAACAAGACAGGAGGAGAGGTAAGGTAAGTTAATAAATACATTGAGATTGAAAATAAAAATAAAGGGTAGAAGGTGTGTCTGTGGGGGGGGGGAATACATTATGATAGGGCTCGCTTCAAAAGAATCATTTAGCAGAGTCTATTAAGAAGCTACATGGATTCAATTTGAAAGAAATTAGATCAGAGCACACTGGGACAGAGAAGAAAAACCTGATTCTGAGCTCCTTTGGGAGGATAGCCTAAAAAATTAAATAAATGATAATTTTTATATATTGGAATGTCTCCAGAATTACCTTTCCTGTTAAATGAAGCAAAATATTACAGCAGCCAAGGTATGATAGAGAAGATATTGCAGGGCTACAGGAGCTACTGAGCACCAAAAGCTTGTGCGTACTTGGGGGGCGAGATTTATGATTAATCAGCTAGCCAGAGAAGGGGCACAGTAGAGATGCTAATCCACAAACAACTTCAAGACAAAATAACAGTTATATAAATTGTATACTCCTGAACTTGGTAGTACAGGATAAAACATACCTATTGGTAGTTTCTGCCCCTAACAACTATGAACACACATTTTTTTTTCAAAGGTTGAGAAAGTAATGTTCCACTCACCTAGATGTGCCCTTGATTGTAGCAAGTTTCAAGTTCAAGTTTTATTAAAAATTGATATACCGCTCATCGGGTTACTGAGCAGTGTACACTTTTAAAATTATACATTTGGGTGACAGATGAACTAACATAAGATACCGTGCTGCGTAACATTTGCTGTTCTGAAGAAGCCCATTAGCCCATTTCGCCCTGTAGATTACTACAGGGCGAAATGGAGATCTTCCATCGAATCGGGTGTGGGCACTAGTCGTCTCTCGATTATGAGCTAAGTACCAAACGTTCATAGCAGTACCAGTAGAAAAAATAACTGAATATTACTTTAAAGAGAGTATTTGAATCAAAGCACATGTACCAACAAAACAAAAGATAATGAAATAAGTGAGTAAATAAAATAAAATAAAAATCCAGGCTCACAGAGAAAATAAGATTATACTCGATGATGGCCCTGATAGTGTTTTAACAACCATGACTAGCTCTGGTAGTTAAATGTGTGGGCTCTTGAGAATTCTAGTCTTCATCTCTGATAGTGAGCCGATAAGATTTCTTAGTTCTTTTGTTGGCCTAGCATGGCAAAAAATGTTTTTACTGTAAAAAATGTTTTTACTGCAACATTATTTTTACTGCAATAATTTTTTTTACTGCAAAAATTTTTTTTACTGCAAAATTTTTTTTACTGCAATAATTATTTTTACTGCAAAAAAATTTTTTTACTGCAATAAATTTTTTTACTGCAATAAATTTTTTTACTGCAATAAATTTTTTTACTGCAAAAATATTTTTTACTGCAAAAAAGTTTTTTACTGCAATAATTTTTTTACTGCACTAAATTTTTTTACTGCAAAAATTTTTTTTACTGCAATCATTTTTTTTACTGCAAAAAATTTTTTTACTGCAAAAAATTTTTTTACTGCAAAAAATTTTTTTACTGCAAAAATTTTTTTACTGCAATAAATTTTTTTTACTGCAATAAATTTTTTTACTGCAATAAATTTTTTTACTGCAAAACTTTTTTACTGCAAAAACTTTTTTTACTGCAAATATTTTTTTTATTGCAAGTTTTTACTGCAAAAATTACTGCAAGTAGAACAGAAATGGATAGATAGCCTTCACACAGTACAACCTAGGGGTCTAAATATATTACAATGTGCTTGAAATAAAGGCCGCTATTTGTTCCCTTTATAGAAGTGCTGCGTAACATTTGCTGTTCTGAAGAAGCCCTTAGTTAATCTACAGGGCGAAATGGAGATCTTCCATCGAATCGGGTGTGGGCACTAGTCGTCTCTCGATTATGAGCTAAGTACCAAATGTTCATAGCAGTACCAGTAGAAAAAATAACTGAATATTACTTTAAAGAGAGTATTTGAATCAAAGCACATGTGCCAACAAAACAAAAGATAATGAAATAAAAATTACTGCAAAAAATTTTTTTACTGCAAAAAATTTTTTTACTGCAATAAATTTTTTTACTGCAATACATTTTTTTACTGCAATAAATTTTTTTACTGCAAAAACTTTTTTACTGCAAAAACATTTTTTACTGCAAGTTTTTTCAGCAAAAAATTTTTTTACTGCAAGTAGAACAGAAATGGATAGATAGCCTCCACACAGTACAACCTAGGGGCCTAAATATATTACAATGTGCTTGAAATTAAGACCGCTATTTGTTTCCTTTATAGAAGTGCTGCATAACATTTGCTGTTCTGAAGAAGCCCTCAGTTAATCTACAGGGCGAAATGGAGATCTTCCATCGAATTGGGTGTGGGCACTAGTCGGATCTCGATTTTGAGCTAAGTACCACACGTTCATAGCAGTACCAGTAGAAAAAATAACTGAATATTACTTTAAAGAGAGTATTTGAATCAAAGCACATGTACCAACAAAACAAAAGATAATGAAATAAGTGAGTAAATAAAATAAAATAAAAATCCAGGCTCACAGAGAAAATAAGATTATACTCGATGATGGCCCTGATAGTGTTTTAACAACCATGACTAGCTCTGGTAGTTAAACGTGGGCTCTTGAGAATTCTAGTCTTCATCTCTGATAGTGAGCCGATAAGATTTCTTAGTTCTTTTGTTGGCCTAGCATGGCAAAAAATGTTTTTACTGTAAAAAATGTTTTTACTGCAAAAAATATGTTTTTTTACTGCAACATTTTTTTTACTGCAATAATTTTTTTTACTGCAATAAATTTTTTTACTGCAACATTTTTTTTACTGCAATAATTATTTTTACTGCTAAAAATTTTTTTTACTGCAATAAATTTTTTTTACTGCAATAAATTTTTTTACTGCAATAAATTTTTTACTGCAAAAATATTTTTTACTGCAAAAAAGTTTTTTACTGCAATAATTTTTTTACTGCAATAAATTTTTTTACTGCAAAAATTTTTTTTACTGCAATCATTTTTTTTATTGCAAGTTTTTACTGCAAAAATTACTGCAAGTAGAACAGAAATGGATAGATAGCCTTCACACAGTACAACCTAGGGGTCTAAATATATTACAATGTGCTTGAAATAAAGACCGCTATTTGTTCCCTTTATAGAAGTGCTGCGTAACATTTGCTGTTCTGAAGAAGCCCTTAGTTAATCTACAGGGCGAAATGGAGATCTTCCATCGAATCGGGTGTGGGCACTAGTCGTCTCTCGATTATGAGCTAAGTACCAAACGTTCATAGCAGTACCAGTAGAAAAAATAACTGAATATTACTTTAAAGAGAGTATTTGAATCAAAGCACATGTACCAACAAAACAAAAGATAATGAAATAAAAATTACTGCAAAAAATTTTTTTACTGCAAAAATTTTTTTTACTGCAATAAATTTTTTTACTGCAAAAAATTTTTTTACTGCAATACATTTTTTTACTGCAATAAATTTTTTTACTGCAAAAACTTTTTTACTGCAAAAACTTTTTTTACTGCAAGTTTTTTCTGCAAAAAATTTTTTTACTGCAAAAATTACTGCAAGTAGAACAGAAATGGATAGATAGCCTCCACACAGTACAACCTAGGGGCCTAAATATATTACAATGTGCTTGAAATTAAGACCGCTATTTGTTCCCTTTATAGAAGTGCTGCATAACATTTGCTGTTCTGAAGAAGCCCTCAGTTAATCTACATGGCGAAATGGAGATCTTCCATCGAATTGGGTGTGGGCACTAGTCGGCTCTCGATTTTGAGCTAAGTACCACACGTTCATAGCAGTACCAGTAGAAAAAATAACTGAATATTACTGTAAAGAGAGTATTTGAATCAAAGCACATTTACCAACAAAACAAAACATAATGAAATAAGCGAGTAAATAAAATAAAATAAAAATCCAGGCTCACAGAGAAAATAAGATTATACTCGATGATGGCCCTGATAGTGTTTTAACAACCATGACTAGCTCTGGTAGTTAAACGTGGGCTCTTGAGAATTCTAGTCTTCATCTCTGATAGTGAGCCGATAAGATTTCTTAGTTCTATTGTTGGCCTAGTATGGCATTTGAGTAAGGTCACTATTATTTTAAATTGAGAGAGTATATCTAATTGTAAGCTTGACAATTGTCCTTCCAATATATTGAGAAACGCATCTTTCAAGTTTAAAACTGAATTATTTAGATGGATTACACCTTTATTTAATGAGGGACAATTTCCAGAAGACCTTGGCCATACTGAAGTTACTCCTATTGTCAAAAATTCAAAATATCCTATTACTTGCAAAACTAATTATAGGCTTGTGGCTAGCATTCCATTCTTTGTGAAACTTATGGAGGGCTTGGTAAACGTTGAACTGGTTAATATTTGGATAAATTTAATATTTTGCATGATTATCAGTTGGGCTTCTGTGCTGATTTCAGTACTGAAAAAGTTCTTACATCTTTACTGGATTATCTTTATATGCAATTCAGCCTAGGTATAAGTGTCTTGATTCTACAACTAGATCTTAGTAGTGCGTTTGACTTTTATTAATTTGTCTGGAGACCATGGGAATCACTGGGAATGTCCATAGGTGGTTTGAAGGATTTTTACACAGTAGATCCTATCAAGTATATTCTACTGGGACATATTCATTCACCTGGAGCAATCCATCTGGGGTCCCTCAGGGATCCCCATTGTCACCTACTCTCTTCAACATATATTTGATTTCCCTGGCTAACCTTTTGCAAAAATTTAAAGTCTAATTTTATATCTGTGCTGATGACATTACTGTGCTATTGCCCATGTTATCTTTTTCTGAGGATTGCCCAGATTGCTGAAATTTTGGCAAAAATACAATTTTGGATGTTTAGATTTAAACTTAAACTTAACTCAGATAAAACAATTTTTTCTTGCCAGCCCTAATGATACCATTTTAAACAAACAGATTTTAATCAATGATCAAACCTTTGAAATTGTCCCTTCCATTAGGACAGGGGTGTCCAATCTTTTGGCTTTCCTGGGCCGCATTGGCTGAAAAAAATGTTTCTGGGGCCACACAAATGCAAACGCTGCAGCAAGACAGAGGAAGGAGCCGGCAAGATGGTAAACACCAGGGGGCAGCAGAGGAAAACACTGCATCGCCCTCGATCGGGGCCGCACAAAATACTTCACAGTGAAAGCAGGATGGACACAGTGAAATGCAGGTTGGACACCCCTGCATTAGGATTTTAGGGATCACACTAGATAGACAGTTAACATTTGAGGATCATACTAACCTTAAGATAAAACGATGTTTTATGATCCTCTGGAAACTCAGAACCATCAAAAAATACTTTGATTTTGTTTCTATTAGAATTTTGGTACAGTCTCTAATTCTGTCTGTTCTCGACTATTGTAATATTGTCTATCTTGCATCATTTAAGAAAAATTTACAACGTATTTGACTAGTACAAAATACGGCAGTGCACCTAATCTTTAGCCTGAAGAAATATGATCACATTAGCCCATTTTATCGGCAATTACATTGGTTGCCTTTTGAGGCACGTATTCTTTTTAAATTTGATTGTCTGTGTTTTAAATCTCATTTTGGTTTGGCTCCGGGATATCTAGCCTCTCAATTCAATTTTTATACCTCATTAAAAAACACTCATAATAAGTTAATGTTTATGTATCCTAAAGCAAAGAACTGTCGTTACAAGAAATTTTTGAATAGGACATTTGCCTTTCAACTAGGCAAACTGAACTCTTGGTTAAGTATCTTTACTTGGTTAAGTATACTCTTGCGGTATCATTCCATTTATTGATTCAATATTCCATTTTAAGCATGCTTGACTATTGTTAAGATCATTTATTTGGGAACTTTTAAGAAAACCCTTCAAAGACTCCAAGTTATTCAAAATTCGGCAGTTCGATTGATCTTTGGTTTGAAAAAATGGGAACATATAAGTCCCTATTATCAAAAACTACACTGGCTTCCTCCCTGGAATCAAGAGTTTTGTTTAATTTTTTTGTCTTTGTTTTAAATCAATATTTGGTTTGGCCCCTACGTACTTGGTTTCTCATTTTAATTTGGATTGTTCTATTAGGCCTACATGTAGAATTCATATGTTCACTTATCCAACAATAAAGGCCTGTCATTATAAAAGATTCCTGGCAGAACTCTTGCTTTCCAGGCAGGTAAATTGAACGATTGGCTGGGTAACATTATCATGCACTCCTCATCCTATTTTAGTTTTAGAAAAATCAGTAAAAACAAAATTGTTTAATCGATTTGTAACCTAAGGGGTTCATAATAGAAAGAGAAAAACGTCCAAAAACCGGCCTAAGTCGGCACTTGGACGAACATTTCTCAAAAACGGCCAAGTGCCGATAATAAAAACGGGTTTTGGACATATTTCTAAACGACCTAGGCCTTCATAGTGCCGCTGAATGACCAAAGCTAAACAGGGCGTTTCGGGAGACATGTTGAGGGCGGGAGTTGGGCAGGATGTGGGCAGGCTTAGACTTAGTCGTACAGCATGTTTTACAACAGAACCTAGACAAAATTTGGATGTTGTGACTTAGACCATGTAAAGTCACCAGATAAGCACAGCAAACACATAAAACAGACCCCCCATACACTACCCCAGTGATCACCAACCCCCCATCCCCATAAAAATTTTAATCATAACTTTAAAATTCTGCCTCCAGACCATCATCACCTGGCATAGGAGAGCCTAGTCGTGCTGCACAGAGGCGTCTTAAACCGTCTTGGGGGTGGGTTAGGGACCCATAGAGAGATGGACCCATGCCCATAAGCCCCTGTAATCACTGCATTGATATTGAAACATGTGCACTCCCCTATACATCCCCAAAACCTTTTTGTACTGGCATATAAGTGGCTCCTGCAGCCATTAGGGCTATTGGGGTGGTAGATAAGTGGGTCTAGGGGATTCTGGAGGTGGTTTGGGGAGCTCACCGTAACCTATAAGGGAGCTATAGGGAGAAGACGTGGCACTCTTTTTGTGAAGTTCACAGCAGTGTCCTGTAAGGTACCCCATTGTTTAGGTGGCATGTCTGAGTGTGCAGTCCATCACTTTGCAGACTCTTCCCACGTCCAACAGGGCTTGTACTAGGCATTTTGGACTTGGACAGAAAATTGGACGAAAATGTGGTATAAAGGTGGACGATTTAGTGGCTTGGATGATCAGATTGGCAGGATGTATAATTAGACGATTTTTGAACTGAAAAAAAAGTTGGACGTATCTTTCGAAAATGTGTCTTAAGCTCTTTAACTTTGGACGACTTGCGAGATGGACGTAAACGGACCTTTTGATTATGCCCCTCCACGAATTTTACTGTTTTTATTTTTTTTTCTGTATGCATGAATTTGATGATTTTACATTTTGACTATTTCTCCGATTGTCCATCACTTCTTATTGTAAACCGCCTCAAAGTATTATGGCTTTGGCAGTATATAAGAATAAATTATTATTATTATTTTAAGAGTGTGTGGGCAAGATCTGCAAGGTCCACGTTTTACCCAGTCCTCTCTTTAAGGTCAAATAGTTTGCTCCCCCCTCCTTTTTTTTTTTTTTTTTTTTTTAGGGCTTCAATCTATTTTCATAAAAAAATAATAATAATAAATAATCCACAGGAACAGCTATCTCTCATAAATGCCCTAGCCCCAGGAAAGTGACTAACTGGGGCAAGGTGATGGAGGTCTCCACCCAAAATCCTTCAGCAAACAATTCCATGCTGTGTTTATCAGCAAAGAACAATTTAAAGGAGTCAGGATATAGCTCTTCCCAAGCAGCAAAACACAACTTAACCCCCAACAGTCTTTCCTCTGGCTCTGGCTGAAAAACAAACAGTTTCATAAAACAGTACATCTTGGGAAAGCTTCCAGCTGCATGAAAGTCCATTGAACTATCCTCTGGTCCTGCTCCCATTAAAGGTTCCCCAAAGTTCAGGGGATCTGATTCCTCCAATCAGGGATCTCAAAGTCCCTCCTTCAGGGCCGAAATCCAGTCAGGTTTTCAGGATTTCCCCAATGAATATGCATTGAAAGCAGTGCATGCACATAGATCTCATGCATATTCATTGGGAAAATCCTGAAAACCCAACTGGATTGCGGCCCTCAAGGAGGGACTTTGAGACCCCTGCTCCAGCTGTACTTCCATAGTTTCTGGCTGTCCTCTTTTCTCACATGCCATACTTCCTTTTCTACCTCTCATGCTCTCCCTTTCCCCTCACTCTCACACCAAACTTCCATGAGTTCTCCCTCCTATTATCAATTTGCCTTGAGGGAACAGGTTGGCTTCTTTCTGTCTCTTGGGGATTGGCTAGGTTTACTGAGAGCTTGATCCCCCCCCCACCCCCACCCCCACCGCCTGCAGTGGGACAATGAGACAAGTGCCTGCTTTCCTCTCAGGATTTCCAAGTTCCCAGCAACTTTAGAAGGGCAGTTGTACTGTGCTCGAATGGGGATTTCTGCCCATTTTCTGCCCATGTTCAAAAGGTATAAAACTGGATGTAAGACTAATAATAAATAGGCAATTCCTTTAGGACACTGTCTCAGTGTCTTTTCTTCCTAAGGGGACTGCCTCCAGATATCTGAACAAGCGACAGGGTGTGTACAGGGCGGTTTCGGGACCAAGAAACGGACCTCGTTTGTTTCACCGCCCAACCAGTAATTCTGGGCGGTTCACAACAGGAGAATACTGAGACATTTCAACACATGGTACAGTTTCATAGAACACACTATCTACGTACAATCTAAAATTATATAATAAAAGTAATACAATTGTTAAAAACATTCCAGCACAATATTAAAAATGATTAAAAATTAAAACATACTATGACAATAAGAATAGAAACAGAAGATCTCATTAAAATATATCAAAATAATAAAACTGCATATGGTTACTAACACAACGCCTATGATGGGCAAATATCAAAATATGTGAACGCATGTGATCAAAATTGTTACTACCATAGAAACTTGACAGCAGATAAAGGCCAAATAGCTCATTCAGTCTGCCCATCCGCTGTATCCACTATCTCCTAAACTAAACTAAACCTTAAGGGGGTAATAATAATTTTAAAAAAAGTCTAAAAATTGTCCTAAGTGGCTACTTGGAGGATCAAAATGCCTGATCGTCCAAGTACCCATAACCAAAGCTGGTTTTTAGATGCCACTAAACGCACAGAGAGAAAAGAGGTGTGTTTAGAGAAGGGGAAAGGGCGGGCAGGATCACAGATGTCAAGTACACCGGGGAGTCCCTCTGGGTAAACCTGGCAAGAGGCAGATAAAAATGCCTGTATCTAGGTGTGGTATACAGACCCCCAAGACAACTGGAAGACATGGACGCAGAATTAATTGAAGACATAGAGAATATCACTCTACGAAGAGAAGCTGTACTGCTAGGGGACTTCAAAATGCCTGATGCAGACTGGAACTCATTTTCAGCGATAACCAGTGGTAGCAGGAGGCTCTTAACCTCCATAAAGGGAGCACGTCTCAAACAAATAGTAACGGAGCCCACTAGGGCCCAGGCGATCCTCGACCTGGTACTCACCAATGGGGAAAGCGTCTCAGAGGTCTCAGTAGGAGATACGCTAGCCTCCAGCGACCACAACATAGTATGGTTCAACCTTAGGAAAGGCTTCCCTAGATCAAACACGAAAACAAAGGTACTCAATTTCCGGGGCACAGACTTCGCACGCATGGGAGATTTCGTCCATCGGACGCTGCAGGACCAAGCGGAGACCGATGATGTGGAAGCTAAGTGGTTAACACTGAAATCAACCATACATGAAGCAACTAGCCGCTTCATAAAATCAGTAAATAAACGACAAAGAAACAATAAACCCCAATGGTTCACCGCGGAGATCTCGCACCTCATTAAGGAGAAGAAAAAAGTGTTTCTCTCCTACAAGCGCACGGAGAAAAGAGAGGCAAAAGTAGAATATAGGACCAGGTCTACAGCGGTCAAAATGGCAGTTAGGGAGGCAAAACTTCGAGTGGAAGAAATTCTGGCAAAAAACATTAAAAAGGGGGACAAATCCTTCTTCAGGTATATTAGTGACAGAAAAAGGAACACAGGCGGGATAGTACGCCTTAGAAGACCGGACGGAAGTTACGTGGAAGCAGATTCCAATATAGCCAAACTACTGAATGTAATGTAATGTAATTTATTTCTTATATACCGCTACATCCGTTAGGTTCTAAGCGGTTTACAGAAAATATACATTAAGATTAGAAATAAGAAAGGTACTTGAAAAATTCCCTTACTGTCCCGAAGGCTCACAATCTAACTAAAGTACCTGGAGGGTAATAGAGAAGTGAAAAGTAGAGTTAGAGGAAAAATAAAAATAAAATAAACATTTTAACAAGACAGCATTGATCTAAATACTTTGGAAGGTAGAAGAGAGGAGAGAAAGGAATAGAAGCAGAAGGGGGAGCCGTTGAACAGTAGAATTCTGGAGAAATTTAAATGATAGAAATAGAACAAAACAAAGACAAAAGGCAAAACAATAGATAAGATTAAAGATAAATCATAAGCTGGAAAGAAAAATAAAATAAAACTTTGTCTTCAATCCACGGTTTCAGCGTCAGTGATGAAGTGGAGCAAGTAAGTTTAGGAGGAGCGATTGACGTTTCCAGAAAGGGCTTCTTCAGGGAAGAGACTTGGCAGACAGTCCCAGGATGCCTATGTCTCCTCCCCTGCGATGTTCTCCCATCCATGCATTCCCTCCCAGACACACTGCCTGTGCCCCAGCCGCTCCAAGGAGGCTGCCCCAGATGAGGCCCACGGTGAATGCAGGATTCTCTCCTCTGCGGGAAAGCCGCCCGGAGCCGACAGTCGATCTTCTTAGCGGATTGCATGGGGGGAAGAGTTCACACTCTTGGTAGGATCGGGTCTGTGTGCTCTCGGTGGTTGTGGCTGATCTCGTTGCTGCTTAGGTGTAAAAGCAGTTGATCTCCACTGCTGCTGATATTTAAAAGCAGGCAGATTGATCTCTCCAATGGACTGCAGGGGGAGGAGTTCACACTCCTGGCAGGATCGGGTCTGTGGGCTCTTGGTGGTTGCGGTAGGTCTCGCTGCTGCTTGTATGTAAAAGCAGTTGTTTTTCTACTGCTGCTGATATTTAAAGCAGGTAGATTGATCTCTTAAACGGGATATAGGATATATATACTTCTGCTCAGTCTTCACCTGTGAGGCACCAGGACACGGTCCGCAGTTGAAGGCAACACAAAGCACAGAAGATCCGTTTCAGAATTTTGAGTTCACACCAGGTGAAGTTTACAGTGAACTGGCAAGACTCAAGGTGAACAAAGCCATGGAACCAGACAATTTGCACCCAAGAGTGCTCAGAGAATTGAGCGATGTCCTGGCAAAACCATTGTCTGAGCTATTCAATCTCTCCCTAAGTAAGGGGAAAGTTCCCCTGGACTGGAAATTAGCTAATGTCGTTCCTCTGCATAAAAAGGGTTGCAGGGCAGAGGCTGCGAATTATAGATCGGTGAGTCTCACATCAATAGTGTGCAAACTCATGGAAACACTAATTAAAAGCAAATTGGACATGATATTGAATGAAGGGAATCTTCAGGATCCCAGTCAGCATGGATTCACCAAGGGTAGGTCCTGCCAATCCAATCTCATCAGCTTCTTTGACTGGGTAACAAGAAAGTTGGACTTGGGAGAGTCTTTGGACATTGCGTACCTGGACTTCAGTAAAGCTTTTGACAGTGTCCCACACCGCAGGCTGCTAAGCAAGATGGAATCGATGGGGTTAGGAGAGACACTAACTGCATGGGTCAATGATTGGTTGATTGGCAGACTTCAGAGGGTGGTGGTTAATGGTACCCTCTCTAAAACATCAGAGGTAACCAGTGGAGTGCCGCAGGGCTCAGTCCTGGGTCCACTCTTTTTCAACATATTCATAGGGGATCTGACTCAAGGGCTTCAAGGTAAAATAACACTATTCGCCGATGACGCCAAACTATGTAATATAGTAAGTGAATGCAGTTTACAGAATTATATGGCGCAGGACCTGCTTACATTGGAAAGTTGGTCCTCAACCTGGCAGCTAGGCTTCAATGCTAAGAAATGTAAGGTCATGCATCTCGGAAGCGGAAATCCATGCAGGGCGTACTTCTTGAACGGAGAAACTTTAACTAGGACTTCAGCAGAATGAGATTTAGGAGTAATCATCAGTGCAGACATGAAAACAGCCAATCAAGTGGAGAAGGCTTCATCTAAGGGAAGGCAGATATTGGGTTGTATCAATAGAAGTTTCATCAGCCGAAAGCCTGAAGTCATAATACCGTTGTACAGGGCCATGGTGAGACCTCATCTGGAGTACTGTGTGCAATTCTGGAGGTCACATTACAGTAAAGATGTGCGCAGAATTGAATCGGTTCAGCGGATGGCCACCAGGATGATCTCGAGGCTCAAGGGTCTCTCGTACGAAGAGAGATTGAACAAATTGCAGCTCTACACTCTCGAGGAACGTAGGGAGAAGGGAGACATGATCGAAACATTTAAGTACCTCACGGGACGTGTCGAAGCGGAAGATGATATTTTCTTTCTCAAGGGACCCTCGGCCACAAGAGGGCTCCCGCTCAAACTCGGGGGTGGAAAATTTCATGGCGACACCAGAAAGTATTTCTTCACAGAGAGAGTGGTTGATCATTGGAACAAGCTTCCAGTGCATGTGATCGAGGCAGACAGCATGCCAGATTTTAAGAATAAATGGGATACCCATGTGGGATCCCTACAAGGGTCAAGATAAGGAAATTGGGTCATTAGGGCATAGACAGGGGGTGGGTAAGCAGAGTGGGCAGACTTGATGGGCTGTAGCCATTTTCTGCCATCATCTTCTATGTTTCTATGGCCAGAGTGCTGGGGACATTCCTCCCTGCATAACAATTGGAATCATGCCCTCCCGGCCCCCTGATAAGTGCCCTAGAGTTCTGGTAATAAAGGCAGCCTTAAGCTCCCTAAGTTTTCTCACCTAGGTCTTGTGTAATGAATGCCCTTCCCTCATTCCTAGCTGGGGAATTCAATAGTCTTTACTCACACACTTTCCGTTTTGAAACCAACTGCAGTGTTTGCTTTCATACCCCCTAGGTTTAAAGTTAAACTGAGGCTTCATTCAAATGTATCTTCATCCACACATTTATCCATTCCATGCACTGCCCTGGATCACTATAAACAGATTCATTATTTTCATAACCCATTTGGCAATCAGGCTCTGCATAATCCTCCCTGCCTCCTGCCTCAGGAGACAAACGGACATTTTCAGCAGTTTCAAAGGCTTCCCCTTCCCCCACCTCCTCCCACACTACTACCTGGGGTTTAAGAACTCTACTTCTCTTGGTAGGGCTCTGCTGAGAATTCAGGTGGCTGGGATATGAAGAAACAGACAGCTTTATGCCTATAGAGGCTGTCTGTGTCTTCCTGTTTCCTCGTGGCTCTGAGAACCTAGGCTGCAGCTTCAGCATCAGCTTCCCTGTTTGACCAGCTGGGCTCAATTTACCTGCAGGTTCTCTGCCTGCTGGGGAAGCTCTCTCTCTGATTGGCTGCACAGCGTATTCATCACTAAACTGAGACACACCTCCTCTATTAACTCTTTCAGTGTCAGATCTTATTCTCTGGGGCTCCCAGATATTCTGCTCAGTCTTCCTAGAAAGGGAATAATACGGAGTTACATTATCCTGTCTGATTCTGGTAGAAATCTTCCTTCTGTTTTTATCCCTCTGCCTTATATCCCTTGGGCTGTCTCTCTAGCAGGAGTTGGGACAGTTTTATCTCTGGTAGTGCCAGAAGGGGGTATTTAAACTAGACTAAAGCTTAACTTTATATACTGGATCGTCAACCTAAGGAAGCTCAATTTGGTTTACAACAATTAGATAAAAACTAAAGAATGTTTACAATGATTAAATAAAAACTAAAGAAAGTAATAGCAAAAGTTTCAGAGATTCGTTTTCAAAATGTTTGGCAAAAAGAAAATTTTTTAGAAGTTTGTGGAAAAATTGGAAAGAACTGGGGCTCCTCAGAATTAAGGGGAGTTCATTGCATAGTTGGGAAAGTTTGAAAGCCAGGGCAGTGGCGTACCTAGCATATGTAGTATGATAAACACTTTCAAAAAGAGTGTGGTAAAGTCCAATAAAGTAAATCAGACACAGCATAGACCAGATCACTACAACATGAAGGAAATAGCCTCAGAACAGGCCTCCCACCTCACCAAAACGGCTTAAAGAGGCAGTCGAGCGGTAACCTCACTGGCAAAAAACCTTCAATTTATGTTCGTGTCTTATGCTGTGCTGTATAATGCCAGTAAATATTAAAGATAGAGGAATAAAATCCACTTATCCTGCTGATCGGTGCACGCTAAAATGTCACGTGCGCTAGCCACTACCGCCTCCTTTTAAGCAGGTGTTAATTTTTTGGGCTAGTGCGCGCTCTAGCGCTAAAAACGCTAGTGCACATTAGTAAAAGGAGCCCTTAAAGATCTCAATCTGTATACTTTGGAGAAAAGGCGGGAGAGGGGAGATATGATAGAGACGTTTAAATACCTACGTAATGTAAATGCACATGAGTCGAGTCTCTCATTTGAAAGGAAACTCTGCAATGTGAGGGCATAGGATGAAGTTAAGAGGTGACAGGCCTCTGAGGAATCTGAGGAAATACTTTTTTACGGAAAGGGTGGTAGATGCGTGGAACAGTCTCCCAGAAGAGGTAGTGGAGACAGACACTGTGTCTGAATTCAAAAGGTCCTGGAATAGGCATGAGGGATCTCTCGGAGGGAGAAAGAGATAATGGTTATTGCGGAAGGCCATTTGGCCTTTATGTGCCATCATGTTTCTATATTTCTTCTGATAACTACATTATTTGTAGAAGCATTTCAATAAATGCTTTTTTCCAGGATTATGAATGTTTCTGTGTTGATATGTTGTCGAATGCTATAAAATATGGCTGATATGAAGGACCTTTTATCTGTGTTGTATGTTGTATATGTCATTTGTGTTATATGTTGTCATTTGTGTTATGTGTTGTATGTTTTTATTTTATATGATTGTCTTTTGTAAAATCACTTAGCTATAGGCGGTTAAGAAATCTTTTAAATAAATAAAATAAATACCCTCCTTTTTTCCACAAAGCATATGAGAACAAGTCCCAATATTCATTTATGATGGTGAGAAAAAATAGATTGAAGAAACATATTCTTTTCCATACCATCCTCTTTTCAATCACATAATCTATATAGTATATCAAAGGGGAAAAGTGAGTCACTTTGAGGTTCATATATTCAATAAATTAATACAGAAAGATGCAGTATGAAAAATAAAAATGGATATTAATGATCAATGGCAATGCAAATTAAAATTTTGAAAATGTTTCACATGAATCAAATTTTTAAAAGAGTCTATGAAGTGTCGCAATGTGAATGAAAAGCAGATGCAGATGGGGAGAACAATAATAAAATACAACTTTGCTACAAAGACAAAAGAGAAACGAAACAAGTCTGTGACTGCTGCTCCTTCCTTTGTGGCTCCACAAAAGGATTTTGCACAGAGACGTAGCCAGTGATTATAATTAGCTGAAGACTTTATTCACCTTCTTTAAATGCAAATTAATGGCTTCTGTAACAAAAAAGTCCTTGACACCTCTTGAAGAAGGATTCAAGCAAAATGAATAATAAATTAGGATGAATAGTCATACACTATCAGGAATGGCTAGGACAAGTAACAGCCTACTATGGTTCAAGGCAGATAATTCTCAGTTCAAAGAAATGTTCTTATTAGGAAAATGCTGGGAGGAAAAATTCCATTCATTGCTAGGTAAAATGCAATGTCTCAGTGAACAAGGACAGTATCTTGGATGTGCAGTGCTGATCGCACACAGTGTTTTTGTAACTATCACACCATTCATTGAATGAGACTGGTGGATAATTAGAATGTTACAGTCAACATGTTAACTGCCGTCAACTGGTGTACTCAATTGTACATTCATATGTGCGTATGAGAAAATGAAGACAGAAAAAGAATAAAAGCTTCAGAATACAATTAGTGACATAGGAGGAAATTCTATAACTTAGGGCTTCTTTTGCTAAACCGCAAAATAGGTTCTTACAGTGGTCCAGTGAGGTGACTCCTTTGGTGCTAAAAGGAATTCTATGAGCATTGGAGCACTTGTGCCGCGGTAGAAACCCCTACTGTGGTTTACTAAAAACCCAGTGCTAATTAGTAAATTGGGCTTCCATTATGAGCTTTAACAAGCTCATAATTGAAAAAAAATAAATACATTGGGCAATAGGGCCCAAATTCTGTAACCAGGGCCAAAAGTTAGGCACCTATTTTGGAGAGGCCCAACTAGAAAGGCGCCTATCTAAATTGAACAAGCCCAATTAAGCTTTTTAATCAGCACTGATTGAAACCTAGGCGCCCATCAAGAAAGCGTGATTCTGTAACAAAATTTAGGCAGCCTTCAAAAAAATAGGCGCTATACATGTTAGGCGTGGGTGTGGCTTTGTGTTAGGCACCCTGTTATAGAATCGCTGCTCTTAAGCAGGCTTAAGTGCTCAGCTAAGGCCCCTAACTGTGCCTAGAGCTGGCCTATTTCTTGGGCGCCTCCAATATAGGTGCTGCGCAGCGCAATTCACTAAACAGCAAATTTTACTTGAATCACGCTGAACAGTGCCTAAGTAGGCGCCTAACTTTTGGGCGCTTCTTATAGAATTTGGCCTTAGGTGCCTATCTTATGCACAATTCTACAAAAGCTAGGTGCCTCTCACATGGCACCTAGCAAGGCCTAACTCCAAAGTAGGCATGTTTCGGGGTGGAGAAGGACTTAGGCACTGCTGGGCTCGATTCTCTAAAACAGTGGTTCCCAACCCTGTCCTGGAGGAACACCAGGCCAATTGGGTTTTCAGGCTAGCCCTAATGAATATGCATGAAGCAAATTTGCATGCCTATCACTTCCATCCTATGCAAATCTCTCTCACGCATATTCATTAGGGCTAGCCTGAAAACCCGATTGGCCTGGTGTTCCTCCAGGACAGGGTTGGGAATCACTGCTCTAAAGGACTAAGATGCCACCTATAAGATATCCCTTTAAAACCTTGGCCTACATTACAAGCACCTAAGTTTTATGTTAGGCGCCGCTAAGCGCGATTCTGTAATGTTCACCTAAGAGTGAGTGACAAGAGAGATGTACCTATATTTTTTAGGCACCAATTATAGAATTTGGCCCATAGTAAATGTAAAAATAGAAACTTCCCTCAATCATCAAATATGTGGTTTTGATGTGCCACGTTTTGTTCTCTGCTTCAGGAAACCATAAATGTTAGTGCTCAACAAGATAAGCAAGAAAGGGTCGGTATTCTGATAGGTTTTGACCTTTCATTCCTTCGATGAAACTCAGAGATGAAAGGTGAAACTCAGGAATGAAAGGTGAAAACCTATCAGAATACCGAGGTGGTTGGGGGTTTCACCTCCTTGAGCCCCTTTAGGTCTCTGAGCACAATCCTACCATGTGTAACGCTTTTGAATTTTGAGCCACGTATATTGACTTTTTGATTTCCACATTGATATCTGTTTGGTATTTATTTCTCCTTTATTGATTTTTGACCATAGTAAATTTTGGCAGATAAAGACCTGCATGGGTCATTCACTCTGCCCAAAAAGGTGGCCCGAGTTGAATCTGCACAGGTTCTACTTCTTCATCATTAAACACTGGTATACTTAATCGCTGTCTCGCCCTGCCAATTTTGGGATACAGACTGTAGAGGTTTGCCTACTTCCAAACTGAATTCAAAAAAGCATGGAACAGGCACATAGGATCTCTTAGGGAGAGGAGGAGATAGTGGATGCTGTGGAGGCCTTTATCAGCCATCATGTTTCTATGAAAAACCACTCCAACCTTGATCCTGATCTGTTTTTGCCATTTATGGGATCCAGACCATAAAAGTCTGCCCTGTATTGGTCTTGCTTATCAACCTCTGAAACTGCCATCAAAGCTCATTCAAGCTATGAGATCATTTACGTTTTGCTTTAATTGGATTCTATCCTTTTCTATATAGTGATCTTCTGTGCTTATTGCATACATTCTTCAATCCCATTGTTTTTTTTGTCTTCACAACCTCCACTTACCCCCCAGTACCTTTTTTAATCATTCCTCATACCTTTAATCATACCCCCTCAGTACCTTTTTAATATCTTTGGAGAGGAATATTGTAAAGGTTAGGAAGAAATATGGGCACTCAGGTGACTCAATGCTTAGACAAGAGTTGATGGAATACCAAATAACTCTAAATTCCCTTCTACATCAGCGAGCACATAAATCTATAGCTTATTATAAATTTCAATTGTATAAACAAGGAAATAAAGGGGGAAAGCTATTAACCCGTTTGGTTTCATCTAGATTGGGTCCCAATAGGGTTAGAGCTTTAATAAATGAACAAGGAAAACGAGTTATAACTGATTCGGAAATAGGAGATATTTTTTTTCGTTATTACAAGTCTCTTTATGGCCCTCCATCAGAAAGGGGTTTATTAACAAATTCATATTTAGATGAGATAAAATTGTCATGTATTTCTGAAAGTGATAGGAAGCATCTGAATGAGCAAATTACTCCAGAAGAGGTGTACTGGGCAATTGGGAGTAGTCCTCTGCTGAAGGCGCCAGGTGAGGATAGCATGCGAATAGAGTTTTATAAACTCCTAAAAGAAGAGATTATCAATCCTCTTGCAAGGATGTTTAACATCATGGTTGGTGCAGAGGCTTTGTCTGATGGTATGAATACGGCATGAATTTTGGTATTGCCTGAGCTGAATAAAGACCCTGAAAAAGCGGGATCATATCGGCCTATTTCTTTAATAAATACGGAGGCTAAATTGTTAGCGAAAATTATGGCAAATAGGATGGCTTCTGTTTTGCCCTCCCTCATTCATGATGCCCAAGTGGGATTTGTGAAGGGAAGAAGAATTGCTAAAAATATGAGAAAATTATTGATATCTTTGGAACAAAGGGCGATGTATAATTTATCTTCGGTGCTGGTCAGTTTTGATGCTGAAAAAGCATTTGACAGGGTACGATGATATTTCCTATATGATACATTGAAAGTGTATGGATTTGATGGGTTTTTTTGTATCTGCGGTCCGTGCTTTGTATGCACACCCACAAGCTAAATTGGTGTTAAAAGATTTTGAAACTGAAAAGGGGAGTGAGACAGGGATGTCCGTTATCTCCGCTATTATTTGTGCTTACTTTGGACCCCCTTATTAGGGATATATATGCAATGTCATCTATACGAGGGATTGATATTGGAAACACAACTTTTAAACTTTCGGCTTTTGCAGATGATATTTTAGTACACCTCACAGACCCATTGTCTTCTTTATCGTCTTTATTGGAATTGATTAAAGAATATGGTGATTATGCAGGTTTCCGTATAAATTTTGGTAAATCTGAGGCACTTGCATCCTCTGTTGCAGTAAAGGTTTTATGGGGGTCGGAATTTCCATTGACTTGGGTACAAGGGCAATTTATGTATTTGGGGACAGTAATGTCTACGTTGACTTCTCAATTAAGGAAATTGGGTCATTAGGGCATAGACAGGGGGTGGGTCAGTAGAGTGGGCAGACTTGATGGGCTATAGCCCTTTTCTGCCATCATCTTCTATGTTTCTATATCGTTTTAATGTGGATAGGCTTCAACAGAATATGGAGATTTTGTTAGATACCTGGCAGGGGTTGCCCCTTTCTTTAATGGGTTGCATCTTCTTGGTTAAGTTATTTATCTTTCCTAAATGGTTTTATATGTTACAAACTTTACCATTATGTTTACTCAAGAGGGATTTAAAGATCTTTATTAAAAAAATTACTCATTTCTGTTGGGCTGCTAAGAAACCTAAATTAAAGATGACATATTTGCTAGGTAATTGGAATAGAGGGGGGGTTGGGCTTGCCGGATATGCAGATTTATAATTATGCGTGTTTACTTCGTCATTTGGGTGATTGGGTAAATATGACAAGCATTTATACTCCACTTCAAATGGAACAGGAGTTTTTAGCTCCTTATGATATATTTGCGTTACTACATAGTGCGCGAAATGCGTTACCATCTTTTATTCGTTCAAGTGTTGTATTTAATACTTTACAGACGGTATGGCGTTGGTTTGTGCAATTATTGGGAGGAAATCCAATGGTTACTGATCTCTTGCCATTGCAGGGTAATCTGGCTTTTCTTCCGGGTAGAGACTCTAGGGAGTATAGATTATGGGATGCAAGAGAATTTTAAGATTGGAACACATACTGGGAAATGAGGGGAAACTATTGTATCATACTGAATTAATGGCTAAGGTGGGAGAAACTTGGGGAGTGCAATTTGCATGCATACAAGCAGAATATTATGTGAGATCTCTTGACAGAGTGCAGTTGAGTATGCATTTGGGTGTTAGATTGAGAGAGTTCTTTGCTCAGGAGGAGGCGATGTCTCTTTCGGTGTCTTATATTCATTCTATTTTGCAAAAATTACAACCAGACAAGAACTATCAGAAAATTAGGGATAAATGGGAGAATGAATTACAACTTAATTTGAGACAGTTGGATGTTGCCCGTACTTTAAGAGCGACACCTGGGGTGACATCTTGTTCATGGTTAAGCGAAACATTACGTGCCTATTACACACAAACACAATTGTTTTATAGTGGAGGTCTTCCTACTCCTTTGTGTCATAAATGTGGGAAGGAAAGTCATACATTAGGTCATGCATTTTGGTTTTGTCCCATAATTCAGCACTTTTGGAAATGAATAATAAATTATATGTCAAAATAATTGGAAGATCATTGCGCTGTTCTCCTTCTTTCTTTAATTTGGATTTGCCAGAAGCTCTTGGCCATTTACCAAAAGGAAATAGGGTGTTGTGTAGAAAAATGAGTCTCTTGGCTAGAAAATGTATATTACAATATTGGACGATCCCTGATCCTCTGAAGTTTTGGCATTGGCGGAACCAATTACATCAGTTGGCCATTTGGGAAACTAGAGATGCAGGAATGGTAAGAAACGAAAGATGTTATTTATACAAATTTGGGATTCATATTTGCAAGATTTGCATCCTAAGGGTCGTAATGCGATTTTAAGTTGGATCTCTTAATTGGGCTTTTTATTAAGTTAAATGAAAAGAGTAACATTGGGTAGAGAGTACTATTGGATGAGAAGGGGTGGGTGTGGAGAGGGATGGTTAAGGTTCAAATTCCTATAGATAAGTGGGGGTTTAATGATATTGGAATTTTTTTTAAATTATGTATATTAATAATTGATGCATTATTGATGTCTTTTGATGTTGTATTCATTTGCAAGTTATGTACTCTAAGGGCTGTAATGAGATTTTAAGTTAGATTTCTTTATTTATGAGAATATCATTGGGTAGAGAGTACTATTGGGTGGGTAGGGGTAGAGAGTACTATTGGGTGGGTAGGGGTAGAGAGTACTATTGGGTGGGTAGGGGTGGGTATGGAGAGGGATGATAAAGGTTCAAACTCATATAGACAAGTGGGGGTTTATTGATATTGGAAT
Organism: Geotrypetes seraphini; assembly: GCF_902459505.1. Taxonomy (NCBI): domain Eukaryota; kingdom Metazoa; phylum Chordata; class Amphibia; order Gymnophiona; family Dermophiidae; genus Geotrypetes; species Geotrypetes seraphini. Next base: position 35,744,306 of record NC_047101.1, read on the forward strand.
TTGTCTTTTATTATGTTTATTAATAATTGATGCATATTGATGTCTTTTAATGCTGTATTTATTGTATTTGATGATATTTGCATCAATAAAAACTGTTTGAATCTAAAATCTTTCCTCCTTAGACAGCTCTCATCTTTCCCAGCCAGCGATGCACAGGCCAGAAGCGCAGAGATCAGGAGCAAGCCCTCCGCTCTCCTGCCTGGGCCCTCGCGATCTCTGAATGGCTGCAGTAGTTCTCATGAATCTCACAAGAGCTGACTACAGCCATTTGGAGATCAGTACGGGCCCAGGTGGGAGTGTGGAGGGCTTGATCCTGATCTTTGTGCTTCTGGCCTGAGGCGCCACTGGCTGGGAAATATGCTGGACCACCAGGTACGATGACAGCGAGCGGGCGGCCGGGTGGGTTTTAAAGATGCAGCGGTGGTGGGTTTAAAACAAAATGCTGCGGCGGCGGCAGGGGTTTAAAAATATGTGGCAATGGGGAGGGGGTTAAAAATATGCATCGGCGGTGGTGGCGGGGGGGTTTAAAAGATGCGGGAGCAGGGTTTTTTAAAAGATGTGGCAGCGGTAATGGGCTTAAATTTGTATCTTCGCTTCATAAGACGCACTTACATTTCCAACCCCCTTTTGGAGCAAAAAATATGGTATACTTCTGTATGCTCCTCACAGGCCTAATGTTGGCATATAAATCCCTCTACATCATGACACCTAAATACTTCTCAGACAAACCTCCTCTCTACACCCCAAAGAGAACGCTACACTCCCAAGATGAAATACGCATACATACACCATCAGGACACTCCCTCCAACTCCGGCCAGCCTGAAAACGTTCCTCTTCCCATTTCTTACCAAACCTGTGGAACAGCCTACCTCCTCATATCAGAGTCCTTAAAGGACTTCTTAGCTTTAGAAAAGCTGTAAAAACCGATCTTTTTGCCTTGTCACTCCCTCAACTCTTCATCAGCATCGGTAAGTAATCCTATATGAAGATATGTTTATTTATTTATTTTATTATTTATATACCACTTATATCCTAAGTGGTTTACATTCAGGTACTTTATCATATTTCCCTATCTGTCCTGGTGGGCTCAAACTCTAGCTAGTGTACCTGGGGCAATGAAGGGATTAAGTGACTTGCCCAGGATCACAAGGAGCAGCGAGGGATTCAAATCAGGGTGAAGGCTGTAGCTCTAACCCCAACACATTGTATGTAAACCCTATATTGTAACACAGTGGATGCAAACTGTAACCCATTCTGAGCTCTTTGGGGAGGATGGGATATAAATCTAAATAAATAAATTGGATATGTCAACATTGTTCACATTCTTTTGCAAAAAGGATGCACTCTTTTGGACACATGCACATGCTCGGTTCTTGGGCCTATCTTGTTCAATATTTTTATAAACGATCTAGAAGAGGGAACAACATGCAATATAATAAAGTTTGCAGATGATACAAAACTATGTCCGGCGGTTGGCTCTCAAAGGGACTGTGAGGACCTCCAGAAAGATCTGAACCAGCTGGAAACTTGGGCAACAAAATGGCAGATGAACTTTAACATAAACAAATGTAAGGTGATGCATCTAGGACGGAAAAACAAAGAACACGAGTATAAGATGTTGGGGGTGACATTAGCAAAATGCGAACAAGAAAGGGATTTGGGGGTACTGATTGACAGTACCCTAAAGCCATCGGTACAATGTGCGGCGGTGGCGAAGAAAGCAAACAGGATGCTAGGCGTAATTAAGAAGGGGATCACAAGTAGATCGGAAGATGTCATAATGCCACTTTATAAAACAATGGTCAGACCGCATTTAGAATATTGTGTCCAACACTGGTCTCCATACCTCAAGAGGGATATAACTCTGTTGGAGAAAGTGCAGAGGTGAGCCATGAAACTTGTCAAAGGAATGGAGCATTTGAGCTATAAAGAACGACTCAGGAAACTGGGATTGTTTACCCTCGAGAAGAGAAGACTGAGAGGGGATTTGATAGAGACTTTTAAAATATTAAAAGGATTTGATATAATAGACCAAGAAGCAGCATTGCTAACATTTTCTGATGTGACACGGACAAGAGGTCATAGCCTGAAACTGAGTGGCAGCAGGATCAGGACAAATGTCAGGAAGTTTTGTTTCACACAGCAAGTGGTGGGTGCTTGGAATGCACTCCCGGAGGAGGTTGTGGTGGAGACTACTGTACTGGGATTCAAGCGCAGGTTGGATGCACACCTTCTTGCATATCATATTGAGGGATACGGTAATGTCGGATCTCCAAAAAGGAGTACCTAAATGGGCCGCCGCGAGTGCGGAGCATCGGACTAGATGGACCTCGGTCTGATCCAGTGAAGGCGTTTCTTATGTTCTTATCATGCATAAATGCCTCTTCTATTCTACAGCAAGATATAAAAAGGATGGAATCGGTCGTGGAAGGCTACTAAAATGGTACATAGTCTTCGTCATAAGGTGTATAGGGACAGACTTAAAGATCTCAATCTGTATACTTTGGAGGAAAGGCGGGAGAGAGGAGATATGATAGAGACATTTAAATACCTACATGGCGTAAATGTGCATGAGTCGAGTCTCATTTGAAAGGAAGCTCTGGAATGAGAGGGCACAGGATGAAGTTAAGAGGTGATAGACTCAGGAGTAATCTAAGGAAATACTTTTTAGCGAAAGGGTGGTAGATGCATGGAACAGTCTCCTGGAAGAAGTGGTGGAGACAGAAACTGTATCTGAATTCATGGGATCTCTTATAGAGAGGATGGTTACTGCGGATGGGCAGACTAAATGGGCCACTTGCCCTTTATCTGCCATCATGTTTCTTTGTTTCTATAGGATTGTTTGTGGATTGTGAACAATGGAAGAAGAGCTATGCAGATTCTCTGAAGCAGCCGTCTAGGTGAAACGCGTCAGAACCCTACATCTGAATTGATTGTACATTTCTTCATCCGGTTCTAATTTATATTGAAAGAAGTTATATTCTTTGATTTGAATACACAACTAGGAAATATGAAGGCAGTAAAGCATAATGCCAATTAAATACCAAATAATTGCAGTGATTGAACAAGAGATCCGCATTTACATTACCTTGCATTACATTAGTGATTTCTATTCCACCATTACCTTGCGGTTCAAGGCGGATTACATAAGAATTGTCGAGAAATTAAGGTAATACTTGTTTGGTAATTTGAACATTTTAGATTTGAGAAGAGTAGACAGTGTGGTATGTGGAGCTTGGGAAGGAACTGGTCGTGTTAAATAGATTTTATGCATTTTTTGAAGAGTAGAGTTTTTGTTTCTTTTTTGAAGGTTTTGTTGTCGGTGGTCGAAGACAGCAGATTGGTGATTTGTCTGTCTAGTTTTGCTGCTCTGGTGTGTCCCCGTTTGAGGTCTGTCTACCAGCAGGTTCTGAGAACTTTGGCCCGGATTCTGTAAAGGACACCCGGCCCAGGCGTCCTATACAGAATTGGGCCTACATCCGCCCAAAGTAAACCCAATTCTGTAACTGACATCCATGTTGCAGACGCCGGTTACAGAATCGGGTTTCTTTAGACACGGCCGCTATAATCAACTGCCTGCTTTCTTTTAAAAACAAGCAGAGGGACCAGCCACCACTATCGGGAGCCCATCAACCCAATCCTGCCGGGTGTCTGAGCTCCCCCCCCCCCCCCCCCGCAGTCCGCTGGGGAGAATCAACTGCCTGCTTTCTTTTAAAAACAAGCAGAGGGACCAGCCACCACTATCGGGAGCCCATCAACCCGATCCTGCCGGGTGTCTGAGCTCCCCCCCCCCCCCGCAGTCCGCTGGGGAGAATCAACTGCCTGCTTTCTTTTAAAAACAAGTAGAGGAAGCAGCCACCACTATTGGGAGACCATCGACCCGATCCTGCCGAGTATCTGCGATCCGCCCAATAACTACCTGCTTTTTATTTCCAAGCAGCGGGATCAGCCATCGCCACTACAGAGAGCCCATCGACCCGATCCTGCGATTAAGAACTGCCTGCCTGCATATGTTACCATCAGAGTCATACAATTGCTAGATGAAAATTTAACCACTAGATGTATGTGTAATTGGTGAAGTCTTGACTACTTAGGAATTTTTGAGGCATATGTTATCATCAGAGATACAAATAGCTGTTAAATGCATGAGTAACTGATAGCTGCATGTGTAATTACTAGAGACTTGTCATAGAACTGCTTAAGATCTATATCCCTTTGGACCACCTTCAAAACCTACACCAATCCAGTCAACAACCATACAAACAATAACTCAAGAATTTACAGGGAAACCATTACACTTCTGTGCTAGGAAGAAATACCATACCCTGCAAACATGAATCTCCTCCTGATTTTCCTGATCTGTCTGCTAATTGGCAACATCAAAGATGTTAACTCCCTCCACCCACAATCACAATCAATCAACTACCCGGATCTCTCACTTTTACACATCTCTATTCCACAATAAAACATAACAAATCACATTACTGCTATCTCAAATAAAAGAAGACACCAACGAACCCTTAAAAAAAGAATAAGGCAAGTAAAACCCATCAAAACCAATACCGCTACCAAACCTATCACACCCACATCTGTCCCCTGTGCATACCTTAATACTAGATCTGTCAGGAATAAAGCCTTCCTAATTAATGATTGGATCATTAACAAGCAAATAGCCTGCCTTTTACTAACTGAAACATGGTTACTATCAGAAGATGATCCAATAATAATTGACCCCCTACCAGACAATTTTAAAATCCTTACGCTAAACCGCGTGGGAAAAAAAGGAGGAGGTCTAGCAATTATTCTTAAAGATGGATTTGAGTTCGAACTATTAGATTCCAAAATGACCGACCAACTAGAAATTCTAGCCTGTAAAATTTGCAACCGTCATCTATAAGAATCCCTATCATGCATATTATTCTATGTCCCACCAAAAAAGTGGCCAAAAGCCATAGAAGACTTCTGTGCTTTTGTCCTAAACAGTTCACTCGGTTCTTCTTACAATATCATCGCAGGAGACATAAACTTACACCTAGATGAAGAGGACAATACAAATGCGAAAGAGTTTAAAAACTTTCTATCCCTACTCAATTACAACCTCCCTCTACCCACACAAACACATGAAAAAGGCCATCAGTTAGAGATGGTAGCCATGTCCACAAAGGACATCCCAAACCCTGCCATCTCTATACGTAAAGGCACCTGGTGTCATGATTTCTGGTCTGATCATTTTACTTATTATTTCAAGCTAATCTGGTCTTATTCTAAATCTAAAACACGCCCAATAATAAAAAGAGAACATTACACCAGAGGCTATATTAATCCAATAGATTTCTGGCCACAATATGAATTGCAATCAGAGATAGAAGAAGGAATCGATTTCTGGGATCACTGGATGACAACCAGCACATCCATTTTAGATAAAATTGCCCCTATACGTAATAGCAAAAGCAATGCAAATAAATATCACAAATGGTTTGACACCGAACTTCTAAAACTGAAACAACTAGCTAGACAAAGAACTTGGAAAAAAACAGGAGAACTAACAGACCGTAACAAATGGAGAGCTAACATAAAAATCTACAAACAAATGATAAAAGACAAACGTAAAGCATTCTTCTCAATTAAAATCAACTCATCTTGTAATAGTTCACAAGGAATCAATACAAAAGAGCTATTCAACCTGATCACAAATTTATTTGACACCGCTCGCTACACCACACCCACACACAACTCTAAGTTACCCTCTGCAAATGACTTAGCACTACACTTCGATTCGAAAATTAAAAACCTTAGAATTCATTGCTCAACAAACGACCCTAGTGATCATCCGATACCTATCACCCAAGGAAATGATACACCGGCAGACATGATCTGGAGCTCCTTTCAATAATTAGAGTGGAACAATTACAACAGACTATATAACAAATACTCTAAATCCTATTGCTTCTGGACTCATGCCTCCCCCAGAAATCATGAAAGCGGCACCTTTAGTATTTAAACTATCGTTGATGCAATATTTGGCTCATAATCTAAAAACTGGGAAGTTCTTCTCTAATAATGGTCACATAATAATAACCCCAATTCTAAAAAAATCGAAAAGAATCTTCAGCTATAATATCCAACTACAGACCAGTAGCATCCATTCCGTTTATTGTAAAAATTATGGAGGGATTGGTACACACCCAACTGATGGATTATCTGGATCAGTTCTCTCTCCTACATGACACTCAATCTGGTTTTAGACCATTATTCAGTACTGAGATAGTAATTGCGGCTGTTTTAGACAATCTGCGCCTACTGTTTAGTAAGGGCCTCAATGCCCTGGTTATGCAATTTGATATGAGTTCTGCCTTTGATCTAGTAGACCACGGGAAACTGCTGCAATGCCTAGACGCCATTGGTATCAGGGACGAGATGCTGAATTGGTTCCGTGGCTTCCTTATGTCCCGCACTTATCAAGTACGTTTTAATTATGAACTTTCAGATACCTGGAGCAATCCATCTGGTGTGCCACAAGGGTCTCCGCTATCTCCATTGCTCTTCAACGTCTACATGTCCTCACTAGGCATGCAGCTAACCCAGTTAGGGATAAAACTATTTAGTTATGCAGATGATTTTACGATCATCATCCCATTCGTTAATTCTATCTCTGAAACTATTCCTAAAGCTTCAGAAGCCATAAACGTGATGGAGCACTGGATGACAACCTTTAGGCTCAAACTTAATTCAAAAAAGACAACTTTCTTCGTTGCTTTGCCACATCCGCTTGATACCAAATCACCACTATGAATCAATAATCTTAATTACCCTATCCAACCTACCATAAAGATACTAGGTGTAACTTTGGATCAGTGCCTAACCATGAGAGACCAGGTGGACTCCTTGATCAGAAAGGGATTTTTCACTCTCTGGAAACTCAGATCCATTAAAGCTTATTTCGATACAGTGGCATTCAGTACCCTAGTCCAATCCCTAGTACTGAGTCTACTTGACTACTGTAACATTGCCTATTTAGCAATTTCCCAAAAGAACATGCAGCGGTCAAACTGATCTTTGGGCTGAGGAAGTTTGACCACGTGACACCCTACTACCGGCAGCTGCATTGGCTGCCAATGGAGGCGCGCATAAAGTTTAAATTTGCCTGCTTCTGCTTCAAAGCACTACACGGACTTGCCTATAAATATATAACTGACCTTTTCGTCTTCTCAGCCAACAGACACAAGAGAAGCTCACATTCCAACTTCGTTTCCCTCCCAGTGAGAGGTTGTAAACTGAAAAAACACCATGAACATCTTCTCTCGCACCAAGCAGCATCATGGAGTAAAAACCTAGAACAATTGCTTTCGCCCACTACTTATGAGGATTTAGGAAACGTCTGAAAACACACCTGTTCCTAAAGTATCTAGACAACCGATCCTCTCTTCTCTCTCCCCTCTAGAGCGATTAACTTGTTCTATTGATCACTCTCTCCTCAAAAATGGATTTCCTGTCCTATTAACCCTCTTTCTTCCTCCCCTCTTAAAGTCAATCAATTTGTACCTTTGCTTAATCTTTGTAAACTGCATAGAACTTCACGGTATTGTGGTATATAAGCTGTTATTATTATTATTATTATTATACTTAATCGTGGCAAGGGATCTCCCTGCCATGATTAGTATTGTGGCCATGGCTACGGCTGCCAGTCTCCCCTCCCCAACCCCCCCTCAACGATCATGGCAGGAGGGTACCCAACCCCTCCTGATGGTCCCCCACAACCCCCCCAAATGATTAGGGCTGCCTAGGTTTGCCTAAAGCTACCGCCTAGCCTTAGGCGAGCTTAGGTAGGCTTGTGGGCCTCCCTAGGCTCCCAGAGGCGCCTTCAATATAGGCAGCCTTTCTGGGGAGCATTTTGTTTTAGAAAATATGCCTACAGCTGCCTACAATCGGGACGCACTTTGCAGAATCAGGGCCTTTGTGTATTAACTGTTGGTATTCATTTGTAGATTCTGATGGCAGGTGATCTTGTTTATTATTTTGGGATTGCACTATATTGGTTCTACCTGGTAATTATACTAATAATTTTTCCAAGAATATTTTTAGGTCTATGCTTCTAAAGCCATAAAGCTCTATGACCTCACAGATGTAAAGAGTCTTAGCCTATAGGGAGAGGAGGAGATAGTAGATGCTATAAATGGATAGACTGGATGGGCCATTTGGCCTTTATCAGCCATCATGTTTCCATGTTTCTATTGCCAAAAAACTCTATGACCTCATAATGCAAGTGTTAAGAGCCTCAGGAGAGAGGAGGAGGAGATAGTGGATGCTGCAGATGGGCAGACCGGATGGCCCATTTGGCCTTTTTCTGCCATCATGTTTCTGTGCCTCTATGTAAATTAGATTCTAGGTGGATAACAACACTTAAAACATTACATCTAAATTCTCCTCAGTTCATATATTAAAAATTACTCAAAAAACTCACCATTAGAAAAGAGTGTCCCCTTCTTTCCAAAAGAGTGGCTCCTATAGGCAAACAGTGTGTACTCTTTACAACCTCATTCCTAAAGTGGCCATGAAAATCTGATAAAACAAAAACTCCTGTGAATGACACAGGCAAGAGCAGGAAATGAAATGCCAACTCCTTTCCCAAAATAGCTATGTTTTTATATATTTGTTAACACATATCAATCTGCTTTGTATATGTGTAAATGATACCTAAGGCTTTACAATTTAACTCCATTACTTTTACTATTATCAGACCCTGATCTCTGTGGTTGTATTATTCTTATACCCTTTAAATCATTTTAGTCTAGGGAAAAGCAGAGTTCATATGAGCATTAGATAAATGAAGAGAGCAAACGTTTAGATTTTGCAGCTCAGTAAGACTCTTTTTCCTGGCTAGAACATTTGCCAAAGCTTTTAAAATGCACATCTGAGTTCTGATATTAGTGAAGATTCATTACTTGGGATTATATTTAATGAAATCCATATCAAATGGGAGACTGGGTGGCTGTTGTATATAATATATGCAAATTAAATCTTCCTTTAGAAATACATTAATATAAAACAATGAATTAAACATCAGGGCTGAGAGATTCACGCTTATTAATATCAAGTAACCTTATTTAGAGAGCGCCAAGTTGCTGAACACAGATGTTGCTTGCAAATTAATTAGTAGAAAAATGTGTATCCGGCAGAATCTCCAACGTGTTAAAGTTTAATAAAGATCTAACATCTCTTTTAAAGTTCTGGGAAATGTAGTTGCATAATAGAAAATACAGTCTGGAGGTAGGACAAATTTGCCAAATCCCATATGTGAACTATAAATTGAATTATTCAGTCCAGTTTCAATTACATAATTTTATTGGCTTGGATAGCTGCTCTCTGATGAAATTATCTGATCTGCCTGCATTCTGTACATTTTTTTTTTGGTAAGTCATATTTTGATTTCCCCATTCCATATACTGCAGACTAAAAAAAACTTATCTTCAGTATCATCTTAGAAATATGCTAGATGAATTTTTATAGAGCTCTCCTGTTCATAGTTCATGGAATCCACTGGAATTTGTATAAAGGGTATATCAATGTACCACAAAACCACTGGGATCATGCCCCTAGGTTAATTTGGAGAAAAGTTATGACAAGATGGGAAATTGTGGCATTCCCCTTTTCACCAATACAAAGCTAGATGCAAGAAAACTGGGCATTATCTTCCCCTATGATCCCCCCCATGAGCTCAGCTCAGCTGGTAAGTCCGCAAGCTGGTAAGCTTTGGAGGAAGGAGTAGCCTAGAGGGTAGAGCTACAGCCTCAGCACCCTGAGGTTGTGGGTTCAAATCCTGTGCTGCTCCTTGTGATCCTGGGCAAGCCACTCAATTCTCCATTGCCCCAGGTACATTAGATAGACAGTGAGCCTATCAGGATAGATAAAGAAAATGCTTGAGTACTTGATTGCAGACCACTTAGATAACCTTGCTAGGTGGTATATAAATATCAAATAATAAAAAAGTCCCCCTTATCTGTGCCCTTCTCTTCAACTGCCAACTCCAGACTCCTTCCCGTCTGCCTTGCTGCACCATATGCTTGGAACAAGCTGCCTGAATCCCTAAGGCGGGCTCCATCTCTTACAGTGTTCAAGCCCGTTTAAAAGCCCACCTCTTCGAGAGTGCTTTCGACTCCTAATTGCATTCCCAACCCTATATGTATTGTCTGTGTGTCCAAGTTAAATTGTAAGCTCTTCTGAGCAGGATATAAAACTGCTAGAGAGGGTACAGAGACGAGCAACAAAGCTAGTGAAAGGTATGGAGAACCTTGACTACGAGGAACGACTTAGGAGACTGGGGTTGTTTTCCCTTGAGAAGAGGAGACTGCGAGGGGATTTGATCGAGACTTTCAAAATACTGAAAGAATTTGACAAAATGGAGCAGGGAAAGCAGTTATTTACAATGTCCAGTGTAACATGGACAAGAGGACATAGACTGAAGCTGAGGGGGGGACATGTGCAGTACGAATATCAGGAAGTTCTGTTTCACGCAGCGAGTGGTGGACACCTGGAATGCTCTCCCAGAGGAAGTAATTGCAGAATCCACTATTCTAGGATTTAAGGGTAAACTAGATGCACATCTCTTTAAGAGTGGCATAGAGTGATACGGGTAAGGGTAAATTAGATGCACATCTCCCTTGAGAAGCATACAGTGATATGGGGACTAAAACTATGCCAGGGTACACTTGGCGGGGCCTCCACGTGTGCGGATCACTGGACTTGATGGACCCAGGGTCTGATCCGGAGATGACAATTCTTATGTCAACATGTACTGTGCTGCGTACATTTTCAGCATAATATAAGTGATAATGAACTCCTAAAAATGAAACAATTAGTAAGACGATTGGAAAGGATCTGGTAAAAAAACGGAAAATTATTAGATCAGAATAATTGGAGATCCAACATAAAAATTTACAAACAACCGATAAAAGAAAAACGTAAAGCATTTTATTCATCTAAAATTGATTCATCTAATATGGGTTCAATGGGTATCAATACAAAAGAACTGTTCAATCTGGTTACAAATTTATTTGATATCACATGCCACACTCAATCTATACATAATATTATGTTACCTTTAGCAAATGATTTAGCTCAGCATTTTGATTTAAAAATTAAAAATTTAAGAAATAATTGCTCGATAAAAGATACTCATGAATATCAAATGCCTAATATGCAAGGAAATGTAATACAAGCGGATATGATTTGGAGCTCCTTTCATGATTTAGAATGGAATAATTATATTAAATTATATAACAAATATACTAAATCATATTGTGTTTTGGACTCTTGTCCACCAGAAATTATGAAATCAAATCAAGTTTCAAGTTTATTGTGTATTTGATTAATTGCTTACTAAAATTTCTAAGCAATGAACATTTCTTTAAAATTACAAATAATACAGGGTATAGTAAAAACAAATAGATACTGAACCAAGCATAATAAATTAATGACTAACAATATAAACAGAAAAAAACAAAGGGAAAGAATGGGTAAAGAAATACAAAATTAATAGAAAAGAAGACAATTATGGTAAAAAAACAATAGGGAGGGAATAGACAGTAGCCAGAGGTTATAGAGATAAGCTGGAACTCCTAAGAATCAAAAGCATCTTTAAAAAGAAAGCTTTTTAGTTTGCTTTTAAATTTATCTAAGCTGTTTTCTTTTCTAAGATAAATAGGGAGGGAGTTCCATGTTTGAGGAGCTATAACAGAAAAAAATAAAATGCCGCCGTGTGTTAATAACTTTGAGTGAGGGCGTAACTAATAAATGTTGATCGAAAGACCTCAGTGATCTGGTTGGGGTATAAGGAATCAGTAATTTATAAATGAAAGCTGGAGTTTTATATAACAGGGACTTGAAGGTGAGCAGACTTAATTTATGCTGTATTCGCTGCGGGACTGGAAGCCAGTGCGCTTTTTTAAGAAGAGGGGTGACGTGATCAAATTTCTTTGATTTCATTATGAGTTTAATTGAGGCATTTTGAATGATCTGCAAATGTCTAATTTCTTTTTGAGCTATTCCCTTGAGTAAAGCATTGCAATAATCAATTTTTGAGATAACCAGGGAATGAATTACAATGTTAAGAGACTTTGGACATAGAAATTTAGATAGTGAACGTATTTGATGAAGTCTGTAAAAGGTAGATTTGACAATATTATTAATGTGATTGTGGTAAGTTAGTTTATCATCAAAGACAACCCCTAAGATTTTAATATTACTTACTAGCTGATGGCCCAGCGTTGAACGGGTATTTAATTATAGCAATAACACTGTAAATGGATTCAAATAAAGATACTTTATAGTGGTGAATTAAAATATTTTTTTACTTTATAAAAAGTACAATATTCAAATTATAATGTGAAATATTTGACAAAATGAATATAATACAACTAACACAAAACTTGATTATAAACAACATTTTTAGTTTCACCTCCAGGAGCAAGAACATATACATTATTGGGTGAACCCACCCTTCCCATGTGTGCAGGTGGGCCGCGAGACCCCCAGAACATATCACCCCAGGTAGTGAGGGATCTGCATACCAAGTTTCGTTCAAATCGGTCCCACAGCTTTTTACATTTTTTCCATTGACTTGAATGGGTGAAATCTGATTTTCTGTTTGTAGCTCCGCCCATGTGTGCAGGTGGGCCGCGAGACCCCAAGAACATATCACCCCAGGTAGTGAGGGATCTGCATACCAAGTTTCGTTCAAATCGGTCCCACAGCTTATTACATTTTTTCCATTGACATGAATGGGTGAAATCCGATTTTCTGCTTGTAGCTCGGCCAACGTGTGCAGGTGGGCTGGAAGACCCCCAGAACATATCACCCCAGGTAGTGAGGGATCTGCATACCAAGTTTCGTTCAAATCGGTCAAGCCGTTTTTGAATTAATGTGAGAATGGCATCTTTTTACATTTTTTCCATTGACATGAATGGGTGAAATGTGATTTTCTGTTTGTAGCTCCGCCCACATGTGCAGGTGGGCCGCGAGACCCCCAGAACATATCACCCCAGGTAGTGAGGGATCTGCATACCAAGTTTCGTTCAAATCGGTCCCACAGCTTTTTACATTTTTTCCATTGACTTGAATGGGTGAAATCTGATTTTCTGTTTGTAGCTCCGCCCACGTGTGCAGGTGGGCCGCGAGACCCCCAGAACATATCACCCCCGATAGTGAGGGATCTGCACACCAATTTTCGTTCAAATCGGTCCCACAGCTTTTTACATTTTTTCCATTGACTTGAATGGGTGAAATCCGATTTTCTGCTTGTAGCTCGGCCAACGTGTGCAGGTGGGCCGCAAGACCCCCAGAACATATCACCCCAGGTAGTGAGGGATCTGCATACCAAGTTTCGTTCAAATCGGTCAAGCCGTTTTTGAATTACTGTGAGAATGGCAGCTTTTTACATTTTTTCCATTGACATGAATGGGTGAAATCTGATTTTCTGTTTGTAGCTCCGCCCACGTGTGCAGGTGGGCCGCGAGACCCCCAGAACATAACAACCCAGGTAGTGAGGGATCTGCATACCAAGTTTCGCCCAAATTGGTCACAGTGAGAATGGCAGCTTTTTACATTTTTTCCATTGACATGAATGGGTGAAATTTGATGTTCTGTTTGTAGCTCCACCCACGTGTGCAGGTGGGCCGCGAGACCCCCAGAACATATCACCCCAGGTAGTTGGAATTACTGTGAGAATGGCAGTTTTTTACATTTTTTCCATTGACTTGAATGGGTGAAATCTGAAGTTATGTTTGTAGCTCCGCCCACATGTGCAGTTGGGCCACGAGACCCCCAGAACATATCATCCCGGGTAGTGAGGGATCCGCATACCAAGTTTCGTTCAAATCGGGCAAGCCGGTTTTGCGGAGGCAGTTTTTACATTTTTTCCATTGACATGAATGGGTGAAATCTGATTTTCTGTTTGTAGCTCCGCCCAGGTGTGCAGGTTGGCCGCGATACCCCCAGAACATATCACCCCAGGTAGTGAGGGATCTGCATACCAAGTTTCGTTCAAATCGGGCAAGCCGTTTTTGCGTTGGCAGCTCTTTACATTTTTTCCATTGACATGAATGGGTGAAATCCGATTATCTGTTTGTAGCTCCGCCCACGTGTGCAGGTGGGCCACGAGACCCCCAGAACATATCATCCCGGGTAGTGAGGGATCTGCATACCAAGTTTCGTTCAAATCGGTCAAGCCGTTTTTGCGTGATCGCGGCACATACATACATACATCCGATTTTATATATATAGATTAATTGTAAAGTAGTACCCTTAATAGAAATTGGAAAAGAAACTTTGGAACTGTCTTTCCAAGGGAAAAACATGACATTTTATTTATTAACATTAAGGGCTAATCTGTTTGCATCGAACCACTGGTGAATCTCCTCAAGTTTCCTATTAATTGCTATTGTTTCCGAGGGGTTGGTGGGGTCAAGTGCATGTAAAAGCTGAATGTCATCTGCTTAAGCGAATGCGGTAAAGCCAATAGCTTGGCAGAGGGTCATAAGCGGTGCAAGAAAAATATTAAACAAAAATGGAGAAAGAATGGACCCCTGTGGTATACCATATGTTACTGAAAAACTTTCGGAAGTGGTATTGTTGAAAGATACAGTTGAAGTGCGATTTTCGAAATAAGATTTAAACCAAAGGAGAACCTGATCTGTAATACCTATCGACTGTAATCTATCTATAAAAAGGCTGTGGTCGATCGTATCAAACACAGATGAGAGATCAAGGGAGATCAAAAGGACGGATGTATGATGATCTAGAAAGTAAAGTATGGAAGTGGACAGGCCAATCAGCGAATGTTCAGTAGAATGATACTGTCTAAAGCCCGTTTGGTTTGGACGTAAAATGTTCGTTTTTTCTATGAACTCAGATACTTGATTAAATACCACCTTCTCAGTTAACTTTGCCAAGAAGGGGATATTTGCAATTGGCCTGTAATTGGATTTTTCCTCAGAACTAATTTTTTGGTCCTTGATAATGGGACGAATGACTGTTTCCTTCCATGCTTTAGGCATTACCCTTTTTTGAAGACTTTCATGAATTAGTGTAAGGATGAAAGGACCGAAAATGGTAAAATGATGCTTGAGAATGAAAGGGGGATTGAATCAACTTGAGAGCCCTTGGTATTAATGGTTTTGATAAGGGATTCAATCTCCAGTAGATTTGGTAGATTACAATGAGAACATTTTGAAGATAATGAGGATCTTGCATCAGTTTGATCCTGATCTGATGTGGAGTGCAGATTCATAGTAAGATTTTTCCTAATATTGTTAACCTTCTCTATAAAGTAGGTAGCAAGTTCCTGGGCAGTGGGCAGGGTATTAGTTATTTGATTTTGTTTTTTGGTAATTGATTTTAGAATAGAGTAGAATGCAGAGATGTTTTTGGCTTTCAAAATTAGACCCGAGTAGTATTTCATTTTTGCCTGATTTATTTTTAGTTTATATAGATTAGAATGCTCTTTATATTTTTCAAGGTTGATCTGGGTCTTATCTTTTCTCCACCTACGTTCTAGGGATCGAAGCTGTTTTTTAATAAGAACAAGATCTACCGTAAACCAAGAATTTAATTGTTTTCGAGTGGAAATTAATCTTATTTGAGTCGGTGCTAACTCATCTAATAGTCACTTTGTGGATAAATTCCATTGGAATAGGAGATCGTCCAAAGAGCTGGCCTTTAGGTCTGAAAGATTTAGTTTGAAAACTGAAATAATTGAGTCTGAAGACAAATTGTTGAAATCCCTATATTTAACGGTATGAGGAATTTTATGCACTTTGAAATGTGAAGTTATGTGTGTTACAGGGATTAAGAAGTGGTCTGACAACAGAACTGGGAGGCAAGGTCCCGTCAGGTAATTGTCAGTTGCAGAAGAAGGAATTAAAACCATATCAATTGTATGTCCTGCTTGGTGCATTGGGACTGTTAGTAATGGACAGAAATCAAATTGGTTGATGTAAGATAAAATTTCTTTAGTATAATTATTGCTAAGTTCGTCAAAATGAATATTAAAATCACCTAAAATCAACGGATTTGTAGAGGAAGATCCAAAATCAAACAAAAGTGATTATAATTGAGTAAAATCAGCTCATTAGATTTTAAACTGTTCTTTGGGAGTCACACCGACTCGGGTAGGATACGCCTCACAGGGACTTAGCAAACACAAGATATGGAGGGCCATGTATGTCAATGCACACAGTTTAGGTAACAAAATTCTAGAATTGGAGGCTGAAATAAGGAATGCCGACCTAGATGTGGTGGCAATATCTGAAACTTGGTTCACGGACTCATATGGGTGGGATATGGCTATACCGGGCTACAATCTACTTCGTCAGGACAGAGAGGGCAGGTTAGGAGGGGGGTTAGCTCTATACATTAAAGAGGACATCAAAACCACCAGGATCACAGATGTCAAGTACACCGGGGAGTCCCTCTGGGTAAACCTGGCAAGAGGCAGAGAAAAATGCCTGAATCTAGGTGTGGTATACAGACCCCCAAGACAACTGGAAGACATGGACGCAGAATTAATTGAAGACATAGAGAATATCACTCTACGAGGAGAAGCTGTACTGCTAGGCGACTTCAATATGCCTGATGCAGACTGGAACTCACTTTCAGCGACAACCAGCGGTAGCAGGAGGCTCTTAACCTCCATAAAGGGAGCACGTCTCAAACAAATGGTAACGGAGCTCACTAGGGCCCAGGCGATCCTCGACCTGGTACTCACCAACGGGGAAAGCGTCTCAGATGTCTCAGTAGGAGATACGCTAGCCTCCAGCGACCACAACATAGTATGGTTCAACCTTAGGAAAGGCTTCCCTAGATCAAACACGAAAACAAAGGTACTCAATTTCCGGGGCACAGACTTCGCATGCATGGGAGATTTCGTCCATCAGACGCTGCAGGACCAAGTGGAGACCGATGATGTAGAAGCTAAGTGGTTAACACTGAAATCAACCATACATGAAGCAACTAGCCGCTTCATAAAATCAGTAAATAAACGACAAAGAAACAATAAACCCCAATGGTTCACCGCGGAGATCTCGCACCTCATTAAGGAGAAGAAAAAAGCGTTTCTCTCCTACAAGCGCACGGAGAAAAGAGAGGCAAAAGTAGAATATAGGACCAGGTCTACAGCGGTCAAAATGGCAGTTAGGGAGGCAAAACTTCGAGTGGAAGAAATTCTGGCAAAAACATTAAAAAGGGGGACAAATCCTTCTTCAGGTATATTAGTGACAGAAAAAGGAACACAGGCAGGATAGTACGCCTTAGAAGACCGGACGGAAGTTACGTGGAAGCAGATTCCGATAAAGCCGAACTACTGACTGAATACTTCTGCTCAGTCTTCACCTGTGAGGCACCGGGACACGGTCCGCAGTTGAAGGCAACACAAAGCACAGAAGACCCGTTTCAGAATTTTGAGTTCACACCAGGTGAAGTTTACAGTGAACTGGCAAGACTCAAGGTGAACAAAGCCATGGGACCAGACAATTTGCACCCAAGAGTGCTCAGAGAATTGAGCGATGTCCTGGTGAAACCGTTGGCTGAGCTATTCAATCTCTCCCTAAGTAAGGGGAAAATTCCCCTGGACTGGAAATTAGCTAATGTCGTTCCTCTGCATAAAAAGGGTTGCAGGGCAGAGGCTGCGAATTATAGACCGGTGAGTCTCACATCAATAGTGTGCAAACTCATGGAAACACTAATTAAAAGCAAATTGGACACGATCTTGAATGAAGGGAATCTTCGGGATCCCAGTCAGCATGGATTCACCAAGGGTGGGTCCTGCCAATCCAATCTCATCAGCTTCTTTGACTGGGTAACAAGAAAGTTGGACTTGGGAGAGTCTTTGGACGTCGTGTACCTGGACTTCAGTAAAGCTTTTGACAGTGTCCCACGCCGCAGGCTGCTAAGCAAGATGAAATCGATGGGGTTAGGAGAGACACTAACTGCATGGGTCAATGATTGGCTGAGTGGCAGACTTCAGAGGGTGGTGGTTAATGGTACCCTCTCTAAAACATTGGAGGTGACCAGTGGAGTGCCGCAGGGCTCGGTCCTGGGTCCACTCCTTTTCAACATATTCATAGGGGATCTGACTCAAGGGCTTCAAGGTAAAATAACACTATTCGCCGATGACGCCAAACTATGTAATATAGTAAGTGAATGCAGTTTACAGAATTATATGGCGCAGGACCTGCTTACATTGGAAAGTTGGTCCTCAACCTGGCAGCTAGGCTTCAATGCTAAGAAATGTAAAGTCATGCACCTCGGAAGCGGAAATCCATGCAGGACGTACTTCTTGAACGGAGAAACTTTAACTAGGACTTCAGCAGAACGAGATTTAGGAGTAATCATCAGTGCAGACATGAAAACTGCCAATCAAGTGGAGAAGGCTTCATCTAAGGCAAGGCAGATATTGGGTTATATCAATAGAAGTTTCGTCAGCCGAAAGCCTGAAGTCATAATGCCATTGTACAGGGCCATGGTGAGACCTCATCTGGAGTACTGTGTGCAATTCTGGAGGCCACATTACAGTAAAGATGTGCGCAGAATTGAATCGGTTCAACGGACGGCCACCAGGATGATCTCGGGGTTCAAGGGTCTCTCGTACGAAGAGAGACTGAACAAATTGCAGCTCTACACTCTTGAGGAACGTAGGGAGAGGGGAGACATGATCGAAACATTTAAGTACCTCAGGGGACGTGTCGAAGTGGAAGATGATATTTTCTTTCTCAAGGGACCCTCGGCCACAAGAGGGCACCCGCTCAAACTCAGGGGCGGAAAATTTCATGGCGACACCAGAAAGTATTTCTTCACAGAGAGTGGTTGATCATTGGAACAAGCTTCCGGTGCAGGTGATCGAGGCAGACAGCGTGCCAGACTTTAAGAATAAATGGGATACCCATGTGGGACCCTACGAGGGTCAAGATAAGGAAATTGGGTCATTAGGGCATAGACGGGGTGGGTAAGCAGAGTGGGCAGACTTGATGGGCTGTAGCCCTTTTCTGCCGTCATCTTCTATGTTTCTATGTTTCTATGATAATTTAAAGAATGGAAAATTCCTCATTAATAATGGTCATATTATAATAACTTCAATTCCCAAACCCCCCAAAGAATCATTAGCATTAATTAATAATTATAGACCAGTAGCATCCATTCCATTTTTTGTAAAAATTATGGAAGGATTGGTCCATCTTCAAGTAATGGAATATATTGATCAATTTTCTCTCTTGCATGAATCTCAATCTGGTTTTAGACCTATATTTAGTACCGAGACAGTAATTGTAGCTATTTTGGATAATTTACATTCTTTGTTTAGTAAAGGTCTTAATGCCTTGATCATGCAATTTGATATGAGTTCTGCATTTGATTTAGTGTTCCATGGGAAATTGCTGCAATGTTTGGATGCTATTGGTATTAGAGGAGAGGTGTTAGAATGGTTTTGGGGCTTTCTCATGTCTCGCACCTATCAAGTTCGTTTCAATAATGATCTTTCAGGTATTTGGAATAATTCATCTGGCGCTCTGCAGGGTTCACCATTGTCCCCATTGCTCTTTAATGTTTATATGTCATCATTAGGTGCGCAATTGTCCCAGTTGGTGATAAAGCTGTTTAGTTATGCAGATGATTTTATGATCATTATTCCATTTCTATTTCTCTTTCTGAAGTTATTCCTAAAGCAACAGAAGTATTAGGCCTAATGGAGCAATAGATGACTGAATTTATACTGAAGCTTAACTCAGAAAAAACAAAGTTTTTTGTAGTTTCACCGCGCCTGTTTGATACTAAAACATCATTGCGTATAAATAAATTCAGCTATCCTATTCAATCTACCATTAAGGTTTTGGGAATAATACTGGACCAGAGCTTGACTATGAAAAACCAGGTGGACTCTTTGGTCAGAAAGGGTTTCTTTACTCTTTGGAAGCTTCGGCCCATTAGGGCGTATTTTGATGTTTCATCATTTAGAGTTTTGGTACAGTCTCTTATACTAAGCCAGCTTGATTACTGCAATATTGCCTATTTAGCAATTTCCCAGAATAATATGCAACAATTGCGAATCGTACAAAATGCGGCGGTCAGGTTGATTTTTAGGTTGAAGAAATACGATCACGTAACACCCTTCTATTGAGTACTGCAATGGAGGCGCGGGTGAAGTTTAAGTTTGGTTGCTTCTGTTTTAAGGCTTTGTTTGGTTTAGCTCCCAAATTTATAATTGAGCTTTTCTCTTTTGGAACCAACAGACATAAGAGAAACTCACATCTGAATTTTGGTTTTCCGCCTGTAGAGGATGTAAACTTAAAAAACATCATCAAAATCTTTTTTCATATCAAGCAGCATTATGGGGTAAGGATTTAGAACAATTGCTTTTGCTTACTGACACTTATGGGGAATTTAGGAGATATGTAAAAAAAAATATCTGTTTTTGAAGTATTTAGGCAGCTAATTTATAAAAACTTTATTATGCACTATTTTGATAATTTTAGTGTCTCTTATAGTTCTATTCAACTTCTTTTAATGTTTTTTTTTTAACTACTGTAAACTGCATAGAACTTTATGGCCTTGCAATATATAAACTGATTATATTATTATTATTAGTAGTAGTAAATAAGAAAAGTACAAACATAGAACAGTGATTATTTTATACTAACTGTGGGGAAAAGGATCATTAAGCATTAATTAGAGATCATGAAAATGTGATATACTGTAGACATGATAGAAATTAACCCAATTTATTGGATTTAGTTGTCCTGATTATAAAAATATGTTATGTATCTTAATATGTTGCCCATACATATTGTATGCTGTGAATCTATGGAACAATGCATTTCAGGAATCCACTACTTTCTTTGTGAAAAAGTACAGGGGTACAGATAGGAGTAGAGGTAAGGTTATAGGGACAGGATTAGAGGTAAATGATATAATTAGTCAGAGACCACTGTTCAGGCAGTGGGCCTGATGGGCCGCCGCGGGAGCGGACCGCTGGGCGACATGGACCTCTGGTCTGCCTCAGCGGTGGCAACTTCTTATGTTCTTATTTCCTGACATTACTCCTAAATCTCCTACCTCAAAACCTCAATTTATGTCCTCTAATTTTACCACTTCAGATCTTCTTATGTCTTTATCATGATATGGCCTCCAGAACTGGACACAGTATTCCAAGTGGGGCTTCACCAATGACTTGTACAAGGGCATTAACACTTACCTTTTCTCTATAAGCAGACCAGCATCATTCTGGCTACAATGACCACAGTCTCTCTAAGAGATCCCAAGTGCCTATCCTAGGCTTTCCTGAAATCAGACACAGTCTCTTGTCTCCACCATTTCTTCCGGGAGACTGTTTCACACATCTACCACCCTCTCTGTAAAAAAGTATTTCTTTGATTACTCCTGAGGTTATCACCTCTTAAGTTCATCCTATGTCCTCTCATTCCAGAGCTTCCTTTCAAATGAAAGAAACTCGACTCATGCGCATTTACGCCACATGGGTATTTAAATGTCTCTATCATATCTCCCCTCTCCCGCCTATCCTCTAAAGTGTACAGATTGAGATCTTTAAGTCTTTCCCCATACACCTTATGACGAAGACCATGTACCATTTTTGTAGCCTTCCTCTGAACCGACTCCATCATTTTAATATCTTTTTGAAAGTGTGGCCTCCAGAATTGTACACAATATTCTAAATGAGGTCTCACCAAAGCCTTATACAGGAGCATAAATGCCTCCTTTTTCCTACTGGCCATACTGCTCCCTATGCACCCTAGCATCCTTCTTGCTTTTGCCGTCACCTTTTCAACCTGTTTGGCCTCCTTAAGATTATAATATACAATCACACCCAAGTCCTGCTCTTCTGTTCTGCACATAAGCTCTTCACCCCTAAATTGTACCGTTTCCTCTGGGTTTTGCAGCCCAAAAGAATGACCTTGTATTTCTTAGTATTAAATTTTAGCTGCCAAATTTCAAACCATTCTTCAAGCTTCGCCAGGTCTTTCTTCATGTTATTCACACCATCTGACGTGTCTACTCTATTGCAGATTTTGGTATCATCCGCAAGGAGGCAAATCTTACCCAATAGTCCTGCAGCAATATCATTAATAAAAATGTTAAAAAGAACAAGCCCAAGAACAGAACCTTAAGGCACACCACTGGTAACATTACTTTCCTCAGAGCAATCTCCATTGGTCACTACCCTCTGTCACCTTCCACTCAACCAGTTCTTGACCCAGTCTATCACTTTGGGACCCATCCCGAGGGCACTCAGTTTATTTATTAGATGTCTGTTGGAACATTTTCAAAGGATTTGCTAAAATCTAAACATACCACATCTAGCGCACTCTCTCTATCCAATTCCCTGATCACCCAGTCAAAGAAATCAATCAGATTGGTATGACAAGACCTACCTCTAGCCTCTGGTCCTGTAATCCACAGGATTCCATTCTCTGTTTTAAAAGTGTTTCCATTAATTTCCTTATCACAGAAGTCAGACTTACCGGCCAGTAATTCCCTAATTTTTCCTTACTTCCACTTTTGTGGAGAGGAACCACATCTGCCCTTCTCCAGTCCTCCGGTACCATTCCTGGCTCCAAAGACTCATTTAAAAGATCAGTCAGTGGCGCCACCAGAGCATCTGGCCCTATCGCTTTGTCAACTTTTATTTTAGCTAGTTCCTCACGAACATAACCCTCTGAAAATCGATCAGGGTCTACCACTCCTCCATCGCTATTCATGCTTCTCTTCTGCAGTCTTGTTCCCGGCACTTCAGCCATGAACACAGAACAGAAATATTTGTTAAGCAATTCAGCCTTTTTTTTTATCAGCTATATATTTCTCCCCTTCACCTTTGAGTCTCACAATGGCACTTTTGCACTTCTTTCTATCAGTAATATATTTACAAAATGTTTTGTCTTCCTGTTATACCGTTTCAGCTATTTTTGTTTCCTTTGTATCTTTGCTTTCCTGACTACATGACCAGCCTCTCTTAACTTTTCCAGATATTTTTTGCCTGTCTTCCTCTTTCTACTATCTTTTGTAGTTTATGAAAGCTAACCTTACTCCTTACCTTCTCAGCTACTACTTTTAGAATCAAAGTGGCCTTCTTTTTCTCTGACCCAGCAGCAGCAATTCTTATGTTCTTACTTTTACTTACTTGCCACACAAAAAGGTTTGTTGTTCTTACAATTACTCCTTTCAGTTTTGCCCACTGCATTCCTACTCCTTCCAATGTTCCCATCCAGCCAAGAAGTCTTTGATGTAATCCCTCATCCGAACAAAGATTTTTTAAAGTCTTGCACCTTTGCTTTTGAATGAGCCCTCTCTATACCCATCTTAATATTAAACCATACCATGCAGTCATCACTGAAAGCAAGATGATTACTCACTGTAACATCAGAAACACTTTCACCACTTGTAAGCACTAAGTCCAGTATGACCCCTTCCCATATGGGTTCTATTACCAACTGCTGGAACAGTTCTCCTGGTAGAGAATCCAGGATCTCCCTACTTCTAGAGGATCCCTCAATATGGATACCCCAATCAACATCTGGCATGTTAAAATCACCTATTAGTAAACTTACCCCTTTTTTAGATATATTCTGAATGTCTACTATTAAATCTCTCTGTACTCCTGTTGTATGTGAAGGAGGCCTGTATATCACACCAATGTAAATATATTCACCAGTCCCTCTTTCCAAATTGATCCACAATGCCTCTTCCTTGCCCTGCAGATCCTGCAATTGTGTGGCTTTAATATGATCTTTAACATATAATACGACTCCCCCTCCTTTTCTTCCTACCCTGTCTTTCCTGAACAGATCATAGCCTGGTATAACTACATCCCAGTCATGGTTCTCTGTGAATCACATCTCCATGATCGCCACTATATCCAACTCTTCTTCCATCACAGTTTCTATATCCAGAATCTTGTTTCCCATACTTCGAGCATTAGTAAACTGCATACTGCTTTCCAGACATTGCCCCCTTTTCCCATCCGTGTAGAGGCATTCAGTGAATTACTTACCCGAGGGCTTATACTCACCTGGGGGCTTTGATCACCCTGTCCCATCACTTCTAGCTTAAAGCCCTCTTCAGTAGATTAGCCAACATCTCTCTTGCTCTCTTCCTCCCTCCGTGATTTCAGCCTTTTCCACTGTTCCCTATTACCTTATCTAATCTATCTCCAGGTCATCTCCTTCCCTGCTTGCCTCTTTTTCTTCTCCCTTCCCAACCCCCAAGATCAGCAACCTCCATCCATGCTCCCCCCCGAGGTTCGATAACTCCCCCTATTCCCTTCCCCTTCCCCCTCCCTCTCTCTTTCTTTTTGTTACCATCCCTACATCAGCAGTGCAGCATTTGGAACTGGCTGCTCTTACCTCTCTGCCGTGTCCTGCCTACTTCCTGTTTCTGTGAAGGCAGGAACTGGCAGAAAGGAAGCTGGCAGAGCATTGCGTTCTGAACACTGCGACTGCCACTGCTTCTGCTGAAAGGGAAGGAATGAAAGGCAGCTGCTCACCTTCACTGTCTTTGGTAATGACCTCACAACCACAACACATTTGCTGTATCAAGTAAGTATTTAATTAATAAATCAAAAGTTAGTTTACAAGAATATAATCAGCATAAAAAAGTGAATACACAGCAATTATGCCAAATGAAGGAGGCTACCAGATGCTAGCAATCTGTGAAGCCCCAGTCCACTATGGCCTTAGTTCTCTATCCTTGGTCTTTTATCCCTTAGCCTAGAGTATTACATAGTCATTCTGATTGGTTGTTACACTTTCGAATTACTGATTGGTTTGTCCAATAATTTAATATATACAGTAAAACCTTGGTTTGCGAGCGTAATTTGTTCCAGAAGCATGCTTGTAATCCAAAGCACTCGTATATCAAAGCGAACTTCCCCATAGGAAATAATGGAAACTCAGACAATTCGTTCCACAACCCAAAAACTTTATTACAAAATACTATATGTACTTTTATTGCAAGACCTCGCTCATTTAGAACAGTCACTACACTCTCGCAGCGTCAGAGAGAGAACCATCAGCTCAGTTGTGTGTATACTGTATGTACTTGTATTGCAAGACCTCGCTCGTTTAGAACAGTCACTACACTTCCGCAGCGTCAGAGAGAGAAGAATCATTGGCTCAGTTGTGATGTGTGTATACTGTATGTACTTGTATTGCAAGACATTGCTTGTATATCAAGTTAAAATTTAACCAAATGGTTTGCTTGTATTGCAAAACACTTGCAAACCAAGTTACTTGCAATCCAAGGTTTTACTGTATATGTTTTACATGGCAGACATGTCTGTCTTCCTGTAATTTTTTGTTCAACGCTTTGTACTGCTGGATAAGCGTTTAATCAAATACTTTGAATAAACAATAAACAATTGGTTGTCTTCTCAGGTAACTTTGGGTCATTACAAGGCTTGGGGTGTTGTCAAAAAAACTTCCCTATCTCCCATGACAGAGTGTCCTTGGTGCTTACTCCCAAACCATCTGGGCATGGTCCCCTCCCTTCCTAGTGGCCTCTCCTTCTTCTGCTTTTTGGATATTGTGGTTATCAGTTCTTTCAGTTTGTTGTGTACTTAGGACATATGAGTTATTCTTAGCCACAGCCCTGTAACTCTTGTCAGGTCATGTCATGTTGACTTGCTAACTTATCTTGTGGCTAGTACTTTTCCATGGAAATTTCCCCAGTAGCTGGCTGGGTCAGCATCTGGGTCAGAGATGAAGTCTGCTGTAAAATCCATTTTTATGCTTGGCCTATTTTTTTTATTATGAGGCCTTTGTCCCTCAGTCCAGGCTTGTATTCCAGGGGCCTCTGTTGATGGATCTGCTCTCAGGAGTTCCCTTGATGCTAGCCCTAGAGAACCTCACGGGGATCCTTCAGGGATGGACTCTCATTTTGTAGGCTTCCTCCTCCTTCCTTGGAGGTGAGAAAGTCAGGAAGTGTTTGCTGGATCCTATGAACCCAGCCTTTGAAGCACATCTAGTCCCCCATCAGGTTTTCAGGATTTCCACAATGAATATGCCTGAGACAGATTTACATGCACTGCCTCCATGAGACTAAATCTTTCTCATGCATACTCGCTGTGGATATCCTGGAAACCTGATGGGACTAAGTGAGCCTCAAGGACTTCTAACTCTTCTCACCTTGGGTTCTGCTTCCCCAACTCTATGATCCTTTTTTACTAAGGTGCGCTAAAGGACCATAGAGTTGGGGAAGCAGAACCCAAGGTGGGTTAGAAGATCCAGTCTAATGTTTAGCAGTTAAAATTTAATGTGAAGTGCAGAGTAATGCATCTAGGGAGTAAAAATCCAAAGAAGCTATATGTACTTGGGGGTGAGAGGCAGAACTATCATACTACTGTTAATTATCCTTACACCTATGTCAGATTTGTCATTCTGTATATAGAATCTTTCCTTTCATTGCTCACTCTATTATCACTAACAGCAAACACTTTCCGACTTTCTCACCTCCAATTTTTATTATGTCTGTAAACCCATTCTGGGCTCTTCTGGGAGGATGGACTAAAATTTAACTAAATAAATATGCATAGACTAGGAGAGGGACCTTGGAGTAGAGAATTGCGCGGGGACAGAAATCAAACCCAACCCCGCCCATTCCCACTGGAATTGAATTTGCCCATTCTTGCAAGTAAACTCTTCCATCCCCATTAACTGTCCCCATTAACTTCAAAAGTAGTTTTTCATTTAATTATGCTACTGAATTGATAGCTCTGGTAGAAATCTATTTACAAATAAGCAAAGACCAAGTTTGTGTCCCCCCATTCAAGATAATGAAGGGAATAGACTTAGTAGATAAAGGCAGGTTATTCACCCTCCCCAAGGTACAGAGAATGAGAGGGCACTCTCTAAAGTTAAAAGGGGATAGATTCCATACACAGAGAGTGGTAGACAACTGGAACGCTCTTCCAGAGGCTATTATAGGGGAAAATATCCTTCAGGGATTCAAGACAAAGTTACACAAGTTCCTGCTGAACCAGAACATACGCAGGTAAGGCCAGACTCAGTTAGGGCACTGGTCTTTGACCTAATGGCCGCCGCGGAAGCAAACTGCTGGGCACGAGGGATCACTGGTCTGACCCAGCAGTGGCTATTCTTATGTTCTTAAGTCGTTCAAGTGCCGATATTCAAATGTATCTAAAAATGACTTAGGCCTTTTCAGTGCCTAAGTTTTAGGAGTAGTGGTGAGAGCAGGATTTGGGCAGGACGTGGGCCTTACTAGACTTAGTCGTACTGCAAGTAAACTGAAAGTTTAACGAGGCTGCCTAGACAGAACTTATGCGTAGCAACTTAGGCGATTGAAAACCAGGTCTAAGTGCCCAGAAGGTCTCCAAAGTGACCAGATAACCACTGTAGACGTAGTACGGACCCTCACACACTCCCCTAGTGATCACTGATCTCCACCACCGCCACAATAAAAATCGTACTAAAAACTTTACATATCTGCCTCCAGAACATCAGCACCTGGCATAGGAAAGCCTAATAGAGCAGCAGAGAGCAGCTATTGGGGCTGTAGACAGGTGGATCTAGTAGGTTTTGGGATGTTTTGTGGGGCTCACCATTACCTATAAGGGAGTTGTGGTGGAATGTTTATATGACACCCATTTTGTGAGGCTTGTAGCAGTGCCCTGTAAGGTGCCCCACTACTGTGTTGCCAAGTCTGGGTGTCCAATCCATTACTTTGCTGGCCTCTCCCACATCCAAAAGGTCTTGTTCTAGGCATTTTTGACTTGGACAAATTTTTGGATGGGAATGTGGTATAAAGATAGATGACTTTGTGGTCTGGATGATCAAATGGCTGTACGTATACTTAGATTACGAGTAGATCAGAGAAAGTTATAATACCGCTCTACAGAGCCATGGTCAGACCGCACCTGGAATACTGCATCCAGCATTGGTCTCCATACCTAAAGAAGGATATAAAACTGCTAGAGAGGGTGCAGAGACGAGCAACGAAGCTTGTGAAAGGTACGGAGAACCTGGACTATGAGGAACGACTTAGGAGACTGAAAGGATTCAACAAAATAGAGCAGGGGAAACAGTTATTTACAATGTCCGATGTGACACGGACAAGAGGACATAAACTGAAGCTGAGGGGGGACAGATCCAGGGTGAATATCAGGAAGTTCTATTTCACGCAGCGAGTAGTGGTCGCCTGGAATGCTCTCCCAGAGTAAGTAATTGCAAAATCCACCGTTCTAGGATTTAAGGGTAAATTAGATGCACATCTCCTTAAGAGTGGCATAGAGTGATACGGGCACATCTCTCTTGAGAAGCATGATATGGGGACTAAAACTAGGCCAGGGTACACCTGGTGGGGCCTCCGCATGTGCGGATCACCGGATTTGATGGACACAGGGTCTGATCTGGAGATGGCAATTCTTATGTTCTTATGTTCTAGATGATTTTTTTTTTTTTTTTTTAAATCAAATTATTTTGGACGTATTTTTCAAGAATGGACTTTTGACACTTCCGACTTCGGGCGACTAGCAACTTAGGCCCAAAAGTAACTTAGATTTTTGATTATGCCCCTCCACATGTTTATGTTTAATAAAATTTTATATTTCGCCAAATCTTGCAAAAGTTCTTAGCAGATTACATAAAAATACAAAGTTAAGACTAAAAGACATATTACATATAAAAATCAAAATAAAACTAAAAAGAACTCCATGACATAAAGAAAAGACCTAAACTCATTCATATCTAAGATACAATCATAATCCATTCTCACAATAATAAAAAGATTTTTTTTTTTTTTTAATTGTGACAAATGAATCTGATTGAATTCTTTGACTGGGTGTCGAGAAATTAAACTGAGGACATGTGCTAGATGTCTGTAAACTTGTAACCCATTCTGGATTTCAGCAAAGTTTTTGACATGGCTCTTCACAGGAGACTAATTAAGAAACATAGCAGGCTGAAGTTAGGATCCAAAGTGCTGAAATGGATTAAAAATTAGTTCACTGACATGGTGGTGGGTAAGTGGAATTTGCTCAGATGAAAGTAAGGTGAGTAGTGGATTGTCTCTGGGATCAGTACTGGAGCCAATTCTGTTCAATATATTTGTGGAAGGGTTAGAAGAAAAAGTGTGTCTTTTTTGTGGTTGACACAAACATTTGCAAGAGTGGACATAACAGAAGGAACAGAAAATATGAGAAGAGATCTGCAAACATTAAAATGGTTTAATGCAGTGCTTCTCAATCAAGTCCTTACTATTTCTACTAATACTATTTCTAATTTCTAAAGTGCTGAAGGGGTGTGCTGCGCTGTACATTTTTAAATTAAATACAATTTGATTGAATTTAAGTGCTATTATAGTGTAATGCTAGTCTTTAAAATTAAACTCTCGCGTCTTCCACCATTCCTGGACAAACTCCTCATCCCTTTCTGTCCGTCTAGGATTCTTAGATCAGCTGATCAGAACCTATTATCAGTCCCCTCTATTAAAGAATTTTATTTCAACAGGAAAATCAACTTCTCTGTAGTTGCCCCAACTTTATGAAATGCTTTGCCACCTCAACTCCGCCATGAAAATCTCCTTGATAAATTCAAGACTAAACTAAAAACATTCTTATTTCTAGATGCTTTTCACAGCTTCTAAATTTCCCATCATTAAGTCCACCAACCGCTTTTAAGAAGCAACCCAATTCCTAATGTTTTATCCCTTTTCCTTCTCTTTTCTTTTCAACCAAAATTTTTTTTTCTCTCCACTCCTAACAATGTAACTCTACCCCCCCTCTTCTCCTTCAACCCCCACTTTCATGTTTGTATTTGTAAAGTCTTTAATGTGCACTTTTTCCCCTTTTATAAGTATTATTTTAATTCTTTATTTTAACATAGCATTGAAAACCGGCTAGATGCTTGAAACTTGAAACTTGTATAATATGTAGCACTTATTTTTGGCTTCAAAATGAATAAAGATTTTTTTTTTAAAAATTAAATAGACTGTCCTTTCTTAGAAGAGCTTACAATCTTACTTGGACAGACAGACATGATATATATCCTTTCTTTTACTAAGCTGCGCTATGCTTTTTAGCACGCGATAAATATTAGTACATGCTAATCATACGCTGAATGTTTCCATGATGTCCCCTCTCAGTCTCCTCTTTTCAAGGGAGAAGAGGCCCAGTTTCTCTAATCTCTCACTGTATGGCAACTCCGCCAGCCCCCTAACCATTTTAGTCGCTCTTCTCCCCTTCTTAATCATTCCTAGCATCCTGTTCACCCTTTTTGTCGCAGTCACGCATTGCGCGGACGGCTTCATTGACTTGTCAACCAGTACTCCCAAGTCTCTTTCCTGGGGGGGGTCTCTCCGAGTACTGCACCCGACATCCTGTATTTGTATATAAGATTTTTGTTACCGACATGCATCACCTTACACTTAATCACGTTAAACCTCATTTGCCATGTCATGGCCCATTTCTCGAGTGTTGTTATGTCACGTTGTAGGTCTTTGCAATCCTTCTGTATCTTCACTACTCTGAATAACTTTGTATCGTCTGCAAATTTAATCACTTCACTCGTCGTACCAGTTTCCAGGTCATTTATAAATATGTTGAAGCACCGAACCCTGCAGCACTCCACTTGTGACGCTTTTCCAGTCAGAGTATTGTCCATGTACCCACACTCTCTGTTTCTTATCCACCAACCAGTTTTTAATCCATGTGAGTATTTCACCCTCGATTCCATGGCTTGCAAATTTTTGAAGTAGTCATCAAAGTGCCTATTTAGACCGGTTTTTAGATGTATTTCTGTTTTGATTATGAGCCCCCTAACCTATTGGATTCCAGGCAGTTCACTATTCTTACTTTCAGCAGATCCTCACTATTTTTTTCTGGCCACTGAAGAGAGACATACCGACTTTTTCTGTTTTGATTATGAGCCCCCTAACCTATTGGATTCCAGACAGTTCACTATTCTTACTTTCAGCAGATCCTCACTATTTTTTTCTGGCCACTAAAGAGAGACATACCGACTTTTTCTGTTTTGAAAATGAGCCGGTAAATCTCAGTTTATGATTTCTAACACAACTTCTTTTCTATTTGCGTTTGAAAAAGTACACAATCAAAGAATAACTCTTAAAAGGAAAAACAGAAATAAGTTAAAAAATCATCCAATAAGTGGAAAGAAGTACAGCGTAACAATAGTTGATACTGTGGGGATACAAGGGCCCTAAACCATAGGAAGATGGCACATTTCTTTTTTCTTTTTTAAAATTCTTTATTGATTTTCTGAACTTCAAAAGTGCAATATACAAATATATGTCATATAATAAGTTAATAAAAGCACATTCAACCCCAGGTGGACATACTCAAAAGTCAAATTAGGACTGAAATAGCTCCCCCAACCACCCACCTTTTCCTGGATGTGTACGAAAATAAATCAAAACTGACTCATAATCAAAGACCTACTATAGTGAGGTAATATATGATGTCAACGGCCCCCATACCAGCTTAAATAAATTACTGTGCCTCAATGAGCACACACACACACACACAAAAAAAAAAATGGGAGTAAGATATAAACTTAGTGGAAAATTCTAGAAACCGTGCTCTACCAGCACTAAAGTAACAAACACCATTTAGAATGGCAAAAAATGACACTGTTACAGTGCCTAAATAATACATGCCAGAATTACACCCACTTAGAAACTTTAGGCCACCGAATGCTACTTTGGGTGTGGCTAACGCTGGAAGTGGCATTAGGTGGCCTAAAGCGCCTACATAGGCATGATTCACGACAAAGAAAGACACCAGAAATTTAGGTCCAGCACCTATCTTTTGCGGAGGGCAATTCTTTATAGGACACCATCACGTGATTGAAATATGATCAGCAGCCACTTTTTAGACAGCCTCCGATATCGGCACCCTATAGAGGAATCTGGACCTTACAGCTTATACAAATTAAAACCTGAAACAAATTGTCTTTCCAGAAAAAAATAGTGGCGAAGGTTCAAAAAAAATACAACACAAATATTTTGCTAGGAAACAATGCATTTGCAGTGCTCCAAGATACTCTCTAGGTTGTATTAACCAAATAATTTTTTTCTTTATAGATTTCCAGTTTGGTGACTCACCAATAAGGGTACATTGTTCAGAGCTCCTATCCTCTGCTAAATGTCTTCATCTCCCTCATCTATGCAATACTGAACTTTCTTTAATGACAGTAGCACACGGACTTAGTACAGTATGTCTGGATTTAAAGAGAAGAAAATTGACAAAGTTTTTTTTTCTACCAGTAGCATTAATGGGATAGGGACTTCTATACCACCTTTTTGTAGTTATACAACCATATTCAAAGCAGTTTACATACAGGGACTCAAGCATTTTCTCTATCTGTCCCAGTGGGCTCACTATTTATCTAATGTACCAGGGGTAGTGGAGGACTAAGTGACTTGCCCAGGGTCACAAGGAGCAGTGCAGGGTTTGAACCCATAACCTCAGGGTGCAGAGGCTGTAGCTCTAGTCTAACCACTGCACCACACTCTCCTCCTAAAGAGTAAGTGCATTGGTTATTGTAGTACTCTGGGAATGTGTGTATATGGTGTGCATGACCAGACCTTGAGTGAATGTGATATAAGGAAATGGTGGGTGGTAGTGGTGGTGGTGGGGGTTAAAGGATGTCAGAATCGTGGAATGATGAGAGCCTTGTGCTGTTACAGTATTTCTTGTTCGTCATAATATGGGTGTTTGCACAAGTACTGTGAGCTGCTGCGAGAGGTCAAGACAGTCATTTTGCTAGGCACAGCCCATCAACTCTGCCCACTCAATTGACCCTCCCCCTTACTGTCCTCTTGGAGATCCCACTCTGATGACCCCTCCCCTTAACTCTACCCTCTTAGAGATCCAACATGTGCATCCCATTTATTCTTAAAATCTGGCACGCTGCTGGCCTCGATCACCTGTACTGGAAGCTCATTCCAGTAATCAACTACTCTTTCGGTGAAGAAATTCTTCCTGGTGTCGCCATGAAATTTCCCGCCCCTGATTTTCAGTGGATGCCCTCTTGTGGCCGAGGGTCCTTTAAGAAAGAAAAAGTAATCTTTCACCTCGATACAACCTGTGATATATTTAAATGTCTCAATCGTGTCTCCCCTCTCCCTATGTTCTTCGAGGGAGTATAGCCTCAATTTATTCAGCCTCTCCTCGTATGAAACATCCTTGAGCCCCGAGACCATTCTGATGGCCATTCACTGAACCGACTCAACTCTCAGCACATCTTTACGGTAATGTGGCCTCCAGAATTGTACACAGTATTCCAGATGAGGTCTCACCATGGTTCTGTACAAAGGCATAATGACCTCGGGCTTCCGACTAACAAAACTTCTACGGATACAACCCAGCATTTATCTAGTCTTGGATGAAGCCTTCTCCACTTGATTGGCAGTTTTCATGTCTTCACTGATGATCACTCCTAAATCCCGTTCTGCCGTAGTCCTAGCCAAGGTCTCTCCATTCAAGGAGTAAGTTCTGACGGATTTTTGTTGCCAAGGTGCATGACCTTACATTTTTTAGCGTTGAATCCCAGTTGCCAGGTCGAGGACCAATGCTCTAACAAAAACAGGTCCTGCGTCATACTGTTGGACAAATTGATGTTACATAGTTTGGCGTCATCGGCGAATAATGTTATTTTCCCTTGAAGCCCTTGAGTCAGGTCTCCTAGGAATATGTTGAAAAGGATCGGGCCCAAGACCAAGCCCTGCGTCACTCCACTGGTCACCTCTGATGTTTTAGAGAGGGTACCGTTAACCACCACCCTCTGAAGTCTACCACTTAGTCAATCACTGACCCATGAAGTTAGTGTTTCTCCTAATCTCATCGATTTCATCTTGCTCAATAACCTGCAGTGTGGGATGCTATCAAAAGCTTTACTGAAGTCCAAGTACACGACGTCCAGGGACTCTCCCAAATCCAGCTTTCTTGTTACCCAGTCAAAGAAGCTGATAAGATTAGATTGGCAGGACCTACCCTTGGTGAATCCATGTTGGTGGGGATCACGTAGCTTCTCCTCATTCAGGATCGTGTCCAATTTGAGTTTGATTAGTGCTTCCATGAGTTTACTCACTATCGATGTGAGACTCACCGGTCTGTAATTCGCAGCCTCTGCTCTGCAACCCTTTTTGTGCAGTGGAACGACGTTAGCTGTTTTCCAGTCCAAGGGGACTCTTCCCGTACTCAGGGAGAGATTGAAGAGCACAGATAATGGTTCAGCTCTCTGAGCACTCTGGGGTGTAGATTGTCCGGTCCCATGGCTTTGTCCGCCTTGAGTCATGATAGTTCGCCGTAGACATCGCCGGGTGTAAACTCGAAATTCCGAAACGGGTCTTCCGAGCTTGGTTTTGCCTGTAACTGTGGACCGGACCCCGGCGCCTTGCAGGTGAAGACTGAGCAGAAGTATTCATTTAGTAGTTCGGCTTTATCTGAATCTGATTCTACATAATTCCCGTCTGGTTTTCGAAGGAATACTATCCCATCTGTGTTTCTTTTTCTGTCACTAATATACCTGAAGAAGGATTTGTCCCCCTTCTTAACTTTCTTTGCTAGATTTTCTTCTACACGAAGCTTGGCCTCTCTGACTGCTGTTTTGACAGCTGTAGACCTGGCCATATATTCTATTTTAGCCTCCCTTGTATCTGATTGCTTGTAGGAAATAAATGCTCTTTTCTTTGCTTTAATGAGGTCCGAGATCTCTGCGGTGAACCATTATGGTCTATTGTTTCTTCACCGTTTACTTACTGATTTTATGTAGCGGTTTGTTGCTACGTGTAGAGTAGATTTCAGAGTTGACCACATAGCCTCCACATTATCAGTTACAGCTTGGTTGTTCAGTGCTTGATGGACGAAGTCACCCATGCGTTTGAAGTCAGTGCCTCGAAAGTTGAGTACTTTTGTTGTTGTGCTTGATCTAGTGAAGCCTTTCCTGAGGTTGAACCATACCATGTTATGGTCGCTGGAGGCTAGCTTATCACCCACCGAAATCTCTGAGATGCTTTCTCCATTGGTGAGTACCAGGTCCAGTATCGCCTGGGCCCTAGTGAGCTCCAATACTAATTGTTTGAGTCGTGCTTCCTTTATGGAGGTTAACAGCCTTCTGCTGCCGCTGGTTGTCGCTTAAAGTGTGTTCCAATCTGCATCGGGCATGTTGAAGTCCCCTAGCAGTACAGTGTCCCCCCGTAAAGTGATGTTCTCTATGTCTTTGATTAATTCTGAGTCCTTGTCTTCTAGTTGTCTTGGAGGTCTGTATACTATACCAAGGTATAGGCATTTTTCATTGCCTCTGGCCAGGTTTACCCAGAGGTATTCCCTGGAGTACTTGACATCTGTGATTCTCGTAGTCTTGATGGTTTCTTTAGTGTATAGTACTACCCCTCCTCCTAACTTGCCCTCTCTTTCTTGACGAAGTAACTTATAACCCGGTATAGCCATATCCCACCCAGGAGAGTCCGTGAACCAAGTATTTTGTGGAGTTTTTCTACAAAAATGCCTGATTTTCGTATGGTTCTGGGTAGCTCTAGTTATGTGTTAGTTAAGGCCACGCCTAATAGAAGCGTATAAAAAGTTGGTGAATAAAAATCTGAATATGGATGTAGCCAAGGCCAGAAAAACACACTACAGATTAATATTAAGGAAAAGCATAATAATATTCTCTTTATGTACTTTGCTATTAAGCCAGATCATAGAGGAAATCAGGTAAGGTGTAACATACATAGAAACATTAGTGACTCCATTTTGTTTTCTGCTTTTCTGTGTCTTCTGCTTAGCTTTACTCCATTTTGTGTTCAGCCTATGTCCCTAGTCTTTGTTCAGGTTTTTGCCCGCCTTGAGCTTCCCTCGTGGTCTAATTGATACCAGATGGGCTTGAGCTGGGTATACTGGGCATAATAGAGAAAGTTTTCTTGCATTAAATATGAATGAAATGGATATGGATGTGGATGAAAGGGGCCCCAAGCGAATGATGGATGAAAGATATATATGAAAGAATGGTGTGTACTTAATTTCTAATATTTTATATATTTTAAACCTGAAGACATTCTAAGAAGCAATCCTGAGGCAATATCTGGAAATAATTAGAGTCAGAAACTGCTGTATTAGTCTCCAGCAAAGGAAGGAGGGGCATTGGCAGCCCACACTTAGGAATGTGTCAGTGTAACTTGAAACTGTCAGTTTCTGTAAAGCTCAGAGCAGGAGGGGGGAACAGCCCCTCCTTTCTATGGTACTAACAGGGCCATGAAGTTTTCAGCACTTCAAATGCAGTTTCTCCTGAAACAGATAAGTAGGTTTAGATTTAAAGTCTTTGAATATGTTATAATAATATGTTTATGTATATTCAGAAATGAATGTAAACAAAAATATGATTTTCTGGAACTTTTATTCCATGTTAAAGAGAAGTTCTTTGTCCAAATTTAAGGACAGCCTCTGTTAATGGATTGGCTGACAGCCAATGATGTCATGCAGGACAAAAGGTATATATTGGGGAGCAACGAATTATCGAGTTGAGATCTTTATCAGAAGGCCAGCGTTTTGGCACTGTAAAGATTTCCCAGATGACGCAACCAATCTTTTGAGTTCCATGATGAAAATAATAAAAGCAATAATTATTTTGATATTAAACTTGCGTCATGTGTGATTTTCCATATGTATTTTTTATTTTACACACATTGAGTGAAAGCTAGCAGTTTAATTGGAAACTGCTACTTAAAGAGTGCGCTGGCGTCCACTTACCCATGCTCAGGGACCACATGTGGCCTGGGGACTGTGCATTGGAGACCACCGGAATAGATGAATGGTTGAAGTGGATTGGATGTTTGCAGAAGATGTAGTAAAAGGTTTTGACCGTTCTCTGCAGAACAGCTCCACAGAAAACATCAGGTCTTAATAGTAGGGGCTGGAGGTAAATAGGAAGGAATGGGACTCCCCAATCCAATCTGATGGGTACTTCTTTCACTGATCCAGATTGATCCCTATTGGAGACAAGATATTGGGCTAACTGAACCATTAGCCTGATCCAGTAGGGCACATTATGTTCTTGGAACAATTTGATTCGGAAATTCATTGGATAAATACTGAAATGCCCCTCCTCAGGAATATGATGTCATCTTGCAATTGAATATTAATAATAAAAATCATATATTTATTATGTCATAAATTCAAATAGTCTTGTAATGTGGCACTAGACAAAAATGAAAGAAAAAGCATAGGAGAAATAATTGTGTCCAGCTTCTGACTCGGATACTTTCCTTTCTTTTTCTAAGGCATTCTTCAATCCCAGTGGACTGTGATCTAGCTCAGTTCTCTAGAATCTAATTGTTTCCTAAAATCCAGACTTATTTACAAGGCCTTGTTAACATCATCACTGTAAGCAGCTTCTTCACTAATCAATGTGCTATTGTTTCAAGACTCAGGAGCTTCATCTCATAAAATGGTGTCTGTCGGGAAGAGATGAAACTGTAATTACAATCAAAGCTTCAACTAGCAGGAGATGTAGTGAAGATTAAAGTGCATGTAGATTATAAGACACCCCAAATCTTCCAGATGACTACATTTAAACGCACCACACAATCAAGAGGCTTCTTATAAATCAATTCATAATTGTTCTTGGGTAGGCTACATTTTTAGATGGCAATTTTCCACTCTTCTTGAAATTCAGGGCTTTTGATTATCAGATTTATGAATAACGGACATCATCTTCTTAACCATGAAGGATTTTGACAGGAAGAATAGGTTTTCTGCAATTTATAAGAGAAAACTTTTCCTTCTGTTGTTTTATTAGTTTCATACCATTGCCTCATTTCACATTATTTAGATAAGAAACTTTTTGCCAACACTGTTAATTAGTTCCTGTGGGCAACTATTTTTAAAGGTTCATTGCACTGTATGTCATTCACAAGGACAATTATTTTGGGAAAAGAGAAGTGTACAAGAAATTGAATATGATCCAATCTTTGTGAACTAGTAATGTAATGTAATTTATTTCTTATATACTGCTACATCCATTAGGTTCTAAGCGGTTTGAAGAAAATATACATTAAGATTATAAATGAGAAGTAAGAAGGTACTTAAAAAATTCCCTTACTGTCCCGAAGGCTCACAATCTAACTAAAGTACCTGGAAATGAATAAAGAAGAGAAAATAAAGATGGTTGAAAAAAGAAAAATTCTATGTGAATTTATAGGATGGAAATTAAACTGACAGTGAAGAACTGTATGAAAAATACATATGGAATGCAGTTAGAGAGGGTAGGTTACAATTTATTTATGGTATTTGTTTAATTGGAAGGTGTTCAGGTGGGTCATTTGGGGGAAGGTTATCTGAAGGTAGGTGAATCTTCTGGAGGTAAAAGAGGAGGGGTTAAGATATTTGGATGAATTTTTTGAAAAGCAGGGTTTTGATTTCTTTTCTGAATGTTTTGAAGTTGTCTGATATTGTCATAAGATTGGAGATGGAATGGTTGATTTT
Organism: Geotrypetes seraphini; assembly: GCF_902459505.1. Lineage (NCBI taxonomy): Eukaryota > Metazoa > Chordata > Amphibia > Gymnophiona > Dermophiidae > Geotrypetes > Geotrypetes seraphini. The sequence continues at coordinate 35,782,813 of NC_047101.1, forward strand.
TGCTGCTTGTGTTGCCAGAAGGTTGTCAAACATTTTCTTGCGTTGTGTGCCTTTGAGTGGGGGGAAGGCGAAAGGGTTCGAGGTTCTTCTGTGTCTTGAGGTGGAGATTTGGTTTAAGCGGTTGTTTAGATAGGAGGGGGAAGAGCCGTGTAATGCTTTGAATATCAGGCAGTGGAATTTGAATTGGATTCGTGCTTGTATGGGTAGCCTACTAGTCTACAGAAACACTTTTTTTCCAGTTTGTTCTGCATTTCTCAGCATCCATAAAATGTTATCCATGTACTTCTTTCCAGCCAACTATAGTGGGTGCCAAATGATGCCATCAGTTGTTCCAAACTGAAATTTATGTACAGACAGAAGGACATGAACATTCTTGCGTTTCCTATATTTAATGTAGTCGTTAGCTAAATCATTTCAATCTATTTAAAATTCAGCTGCATGTCTTAATTTTCACCACCACTGTTGTCCCCCATAGAGCTCAGAATGAGTTACAGGTTGAACATACATAATTTAAGTATGTTTACGATACAAGTTTTTATCTTAATTTGACACATACTAGGGTCTAATATTAGGACTTTGTGGGTTATATTAGATCATCACTTAACGTTTGAAGAGCATACAGATTTTATGGTTAAGAAATGTTTTCTGATCCTCTGGAAGTTTCTAACTATTAAAAGATATTTTGATTTTGCCTGTTTTAGACTTTTGATAGTCTTTAATTCTGTCTGTTCTCGACTACTGTAATATCATTTATTTGGCATCCTATAAGAAAAACTTAAAACGCATTTGCTTAATACAAAATACGGCGGTGCGCCTGATTTTTGGCCTAAAGAAATATGACCACATCTGTCCTTTTTATCGACAGTTAAATTGGCTACCTTTTGAGGCACACATTCCTTTTAAATTAGGCTGTCTTTGCTTTAAAGCTCTTTTTGGTTTGGCTCCGGGATACCTATCCTCTCAATTCAATTTTTACAGAATATTAAAAAAATACTCATAATAAATTTCATGATTATGTACCTTCTGTTCAGGCTTGTAGTTATAAGAGATTTTTAAATAAGACATTTGCCTTTCAATTAGGAAATATGAACTCTTGGTTAAACCCTTGATCTTTCAAATGTATTCTTATAATGTTTTTAGAGTGTTTTTAAAAACACACTTGTTTGATAAATTTGTTACATAAGTTTGTTCTTAACTGTATTTTTTTAATGTTTTTTCTGAATTTATGTATATTTAACTGATTGTACAGTTCTTCTTTTTTGTGAACCACCAGGAACTTCTATGGATACAAGAATAAAGTTATTATTATTATTTATTATTAATATACATAATATACAGTTTACTGGTTACAATTTGCCATAGTTATCCTTACGGTGCAAAGATTTTCAGTACAAATTTTATCCTAATTTCACACACAGATAGTTACAATGTATGATTTTAAATACAAGTTATCCTTATGTGACACATACTGGTTCTATACATTTCTTTGTAGTCCATCGGTCAAGGACAGGGGTTTAGGTGAAGAGGTATGTGTTTATTGCTTTTCTAAAGCTGAGGAGTCCTTCAAGGGATCTTCAAGGCACAAGTCGATTCCAGTGGCTTGGTATGAAGTGGGAATAGGACCGTCGCTTGGTGGTTAGCAGTTGAAGGGCAAACCAAGGGGCATTGTGAGGCACATTTTGTTCTGGGTTTGGCACTATACTCACAAGTCAAGTCCCTTCATTGACTCCCTATCGGTTTCTACATACAATTCAAACTTCTCTTACTCAAGTACAAATGCATTCAATTTGCAGTTCATCATTGCTTCTCTTCTTTTAACTACCACATTTTTCGCTCCATAAGACCCCAAAATGGGGGTGGAAATAAGGGTGTGTCTTATGGAATGAATACCCAAACCTCCCCACCCACCCCCGTTACCTTTTTTCATTCTGTTGCCCTAACTCGCTAGACACGGCTGCCTGCCTGGTCTCCGCAAGCAGTGACGGCTGACACGGCTCGAGTCCTCTTCTTTTTCCTTGTAGCAGAGCGGTGCACAGGTCCTGCGCCACTCAGGAAAAAGAAAGGGCTCGAGTCGCGTCAGCTGTCACTGCTTGCGATGACCAGGCAGGCAGATGCTTCTAATGAGGGAAAGCAATGGAATGAAAAAAAAAAGTAACGGGGGGGGGGGGGGGGGCAGGGCCTACCCTGCCAAATTAAAAATAGCAAGGGAGCAGGGAGAGGCTGGGCCTACATTCCTGTGGGAAGGCTTGGAGGAGGGAGGCCTGTGTGCTTGCCTGGAGGGAGCTGCCAAGGAGAGGTAGGCCTGCCTGCCTGAGAGGGCTGCCTGGGAGGGGGAATGCCTGCCTGCTGGGGGGGGGGCTGACTGGGAGGGGGAGGGGGGCGGCCTGCCTGTCTGGAAGGAGGGAGGCCTGCCTGTTTGCCTGGGGGGGCTGCCTGGGAGGGGAGAGGCCTGTCTGCCTGGGGGAAATTGCTTGCCTGCCTGGAGGGCTGCCTGGGAGGGGGAGGGCTGCCTGCCTGGGAGGGGGGAGGCCTGTTTGCTTCCTTGCCTGGGGGTGCCTGGGAGAGGGGAGGCCTGCCTATATGCACCCAAACTTCCTTCTAAAACCAAAAGGAGGACATTTTTTTCACTCAGAGAATGGTTAAGCTCTAGAACGCATTGCCAGAGGTTGTGGTAAGAGTGGATAGCATAGCTGGTTTTAAGAAAGGTTTGGACAAGTTCCTGGAGGAAATGTCCATGGTCTGTTATTGACAAAGACAGAGGGGAAGCCTTGGGTTTTGGCCAGGTACTAGTGACCTGGATTGGCCACCGTGAGAATGGGTTACTGGGCTTGATGGACCATTGATCTGACCCAGTAAGGCTATTCTTATGTTCTTTACCTATTTGGCCACCTTAAGATCATCAATACTATCACACCCAAGTCCCACTCCTCTTTCATACATAAAAGTTCTTCACCCTCGGGTTTTTGCAGCCCAAATTCATGACCTTACATTTCTCAGCATTAAATCTTTGCCAAATTTTGGACCACTCCTCAAGCTTCATGAGGTCCTTCCTCATGTCCCATCAGGGATGTCTAATCTACTCTATTGCAGATTTTGGTATTATTCACAAAGAGGCAAATCTTAACAGTTATCCCTTCAGTAATATTGCTTACAAAAATATGAAAAAGAACAGACTCAAGAACCGAACCTTGGGTTCTTGCATGTACTTGTAACCTGGGATGGCCACTGTTGGAAACAGATTACTAGGCTTGATGGACCTTTGGTCTATCTTACTATGGCAACGCTTATGTTTTATATTTCATCTTATCATCTGAACTTTTAGTATCGGCATCTCAACATCTCTTAAATTTTGTACAATGTAAACTGCTTCGGTGTTAAAGCTGTATATCAAGCCATAATAAACTTGAAACTTATTGACCAGCCAGTTTTGGAACACCTCTAGCCATTGTGACAGGGACGCCTAGCGGGTCGCATGGGAACCTGCCCCAAGGAAAAGATGGCTGTGACCTGAGCGCAAAAATATACAGTGACTCCTATGATCACTGTTCTGCAGTCTCTTGAGGCTCTATGCTCAGCCCTATGACAGTCATGGTGCTCCTTTGGCACTCCGATCTCTCTACTCATGGATTCAGTACCATTTTAAGCTAATACCTCTTTTCACCATAAGAACATAATAGCCTTATTGGGTCAGACCAATGGTCTATCAAGCACAGTAGCCTCTTCTCACAGTGGCCAATCCAGGTCACTAGTACTTGGCTAAAACCCAAGGAGTAGCAACATTCCATACAGAATCTCAAAGAATAGCAAGATTCCAGAATCCCAGAGAGTAGCAACATTCCATGCTACCAATCCAGGTCAAGCAGTGCCTTTCTCAATAACAGACTATGGACTTTTCCTCCAGGAAAATGTCCAAACCTTTCTTAAAAAAACACTTTCACCAAAAGGAAAAATTGAAGGTATAGTAAACAAAAGATACAAGCAGAGACCAGTCTTAACGGAGGAAAAAGCCTCAGACAGGGGCCCACCCACCTCCACAATGGTGGAATAACGGTGTTCAGGCGATCACTTCACTGGCATAAAACCTCCTACTATAATGGTCATAGCAATGTGTCAAAAAATTGCTTTCAGAATTGAGTGATATGGAAGAAGATAATAATAACTTAGCTTTCTCCTTAGGAACTTTCTCCTTAGGATCTTTTGAGATGCGAGTGGCGTCCGTATGAGAGTGTGATCGGACTTGTTTACACCCTGAGGCAGCTTGACAGTGAAACGCTGGCTGAAAAAGCATGATTTTGCCAAGGAGTTGAGGTGGTCTTTGAGGGAGAGAGAAGAATCAATAATGATGCCAAGGACCTTGCATGAGAATTCAAGCTGCAGTGCATCGCCTGAGGGTAATGCGAAGAGGGTGGGCAGGTGTTCTAATTTTGGGCCGAGCCAGAGTAATTTTGTTTTTGATTCATTTAGTTTCATCTGTACCGAGAGGGACCAGGAGCGGAGTCTCATTATGCAAGCTGTAATGTTCTCGTGAGGTTGGTGAGGTTCTGGTCTGTCTCGAGGAGGAAAAGGATGTCATCCGCGTATGTGTAGATTGTTTCAAGGAGGGATAGTTGAAGGAGTTTCAGGAAGGACATATAGATGTTAAAGAGAATAGGGAATAGGGGTGATCCCTGAGGGACACCGCAAGATGGTGTCCAAGGAGTGGATATGGTGCCATTTGTGTTGACGGTGTAGGAGCTTTCATCTTCTTTTCACTCTCTTCCTTCCAGTGTCTGCCCTCTATGTCTCTTCAATCCAGCATCTGCCCCTTCCATCCATTGTCTGCCCTCTCCCCCTTCCATATGGTATCTGTCTTCTTTCTATGCCCCTCTCCCCTTTCCATCCAGCCTGTGCCCCCTCTCTCCTTTTTACATGATTCATTCCAGTTTCACTGCTCTCTTCATTTTTATCTCTCCTACACCAGATCTAGCATCTTTGTCCCTCTCTATTTCTCTGATGACCCCCCTTCCCATCTCTCTACTTTCTCATTCCTGTCTCTCCCCTTCACCTCCTCTAATCTCCCTGCCAGCTGTTTCCTTCCTTTCTCCTTCTCCTTTCCCTCCTCCCCCTGTCCAGCAGGAACTCTCTTCCCTTTCCCTCCTCCCAGCAGCATCTCTCCTTCTCCTTCCCTCCAGGTCCAGTAGCAGTTGTCCCTTTTTTTTCCCTTGTCCAGCAGCTTCCCAGAATCCTTTCCCTCCTCCCCTCCCAGCAGCATCTCTCTTTCTCCTTCCCTCCAGGTCCAGTAGCAGCTGTCCCTTTTTTTCCCTTGCCCAGCAGCTTCCCAGCCTCCAACAGTGGCTTTCTCTCCTCCAAGCAGCTGTCAGTACTTACCAGCACAGCGATTCAGGAAGGCAAGCTTGGGTCCTTTGATGGGTCGCGCCGCCTCTGAGGAAAGAGGAAGTTGCATCATCAGAGGCGGCCACGACTCAGCAAAAGCCCCAAGGCTGCCTTCCTGAATCGCTGCGCTGGTAAATACTGATAGCTGCTGGGAGGGGAGACAGCCACTGTTGGAGGCTCTCCATGATCTCCTCGACCCTGCGCGGACTTTAGCTCGATCTTGCCGGCCCTGCACGGACCGGTAGGAAATTGCAGCTGTTGATATCGCAGGCCCAGTGCGGACTGGCAGGAATTTTTTGCAGATCGGCACCGGTCATGGACCAGTGGTTGATGAACAGTGCCATATAGCATACCAGCACTTACATGTGTAAATGCCCTAGAGGTGAGACAGTGTAATTGCAATGGATGAAATTTTGGAATATATGAGAGAGATTTGCCTGCCCTGCCTTCTTGGTATGCAAATCTCTCTCATGCATGCTCATTGTGGATATCCAGAAAACCTGGCCTGCCAGTAGATCTTGAGGACCGGACTTGGGAAACCCTAATTTAGGCCCTCTTTTACTAAGCCGCGGTAGAGGTTTCTACTGCGGCCCGAAACGCTAAATGCTCCGAAACAAGTTTCAGGTTTATTTAAAATTTGATTATATCGCTTATAATACTTCTATGCAATGTGCACATAAAATAAGAGTACATATCAAACCATACAAGGACCAACAGGGAAAGGGGTTGAACTACAGTAGTTATAGTAAAGAAAGCAGTCTAGGGAAGCACATAAAGGGTTAATAGGGGGAATCTCTGATGTCTCCTGAGTTGTATACTCCTGAGTTGTGTACATTTGATACTTAAGTGTGAAAAGCATCTTTAAATAACTGTCTGAAGCTCATAGGAAGTCTTTGAATGTCAGAGTGTGACAGCGGCGAAAAGGGCAAACAGAATGCTAGGAATGATTGTGTACCATGGTACCATGATATGCCCTCACCTGGAATAGCATCCAGCACTGGTCGCCATACATGAAGAAGGACACAGTACTACTCGAAAGGGTCCAGAGAAGAGCGACTATAATGGTTAAGGGGCTGGAGAAGTTACCTTACAGTGATAGATTAGAGAAACTGGGCCTCTTCTCCCTTGAAAAGAGGAGACTGAGAGGAGACATGATTAAAACATTCAAGATAATGAAGGGAATAGATTTAGTAGATAAAGACAGGTTGTTCACCCTCTCCAAGGTAGGGAGAACGAGAGGGCACTCTCTAAAGTTAAAAGGGGATAGATTCCGTGGTGGAAAACTGGAACGCTCTTCCTGAGGCTGTTATAGGGGAAAACACCCTCCAGGGATTCAAGACAAAGTTAGACAAGTTCCAGCTGAACCAGAACATACGCAGGTAACTAGACTCAGTTAGGGCATTGATCTTTGACCTATGGGCCATCGCATGAGCAGACTGCTGGGCACGATGGCCCACTGGTCTGACCCAGCAGCGGCAGTTCTTATGTTCTTAGAGCATTTAACGCTCCTGTCCGCGGTAGAAACCTTTACCACGGCTTTGTAAAAGGGGGGTTATTTATTTTAAATTTTTCTTTCCCGCGTGTTACAATAAAACATATATAGTTTATCAACAAAAAATAAAAGCAAAACAGAAAAACACATCATGTACTCCTTTCTCAGTATTAAAAATTTAGAATAGTTTTAGTCACCGCATTAGGTGACTACAAACAGTCCAAAACAAGCTCTGAGACTCATCTACTCACTGAGGAAACACGAACACATCACCGAGGCATACCTCGGATACCACTGGCTACCAATACAAGCAAGAATAAAATTCAAGTTTTACTGTCTACTACTTAAAGGCATGAACGTGACCAACCGCCTAATCCAAACCACCTCAACCAGACAAAGAAGAACCCACTCTCCATTTACATATCTCCCAATCAGAGAAGTCAAGCGGAAAAAACTATATGATGGCCTCCTGGCCACACAAGCAGCGAGACTGGACCAGCAACTCTCCACTTTGCTGATAACGACCCCAGACTACAGAACATTCAGAAAAAAAATAAAAGCCATATTATTAAAAAAAAAACTCTACTACCCAACAATTCCTTGAAATCAACCTAACACCATCACTATTCTCAGAAACAATCTAACGCCACAAGAACCATCCCACCTCTTTGAACCAACCTCACAATTCTCAAATTCCTCTGGAAATGGCCAGATATATCTTCATGTAATCTGCCTTGTACTGCAAGGTAACAGCGGAATAGAAATCACTAATGTAATGTAATTAGGGGTCTCCCTCTTAAGCTGACATCGCTAAAGTTTCAAGTTTCAAATTTATTAAAAATTTGTTGTGCACGCAATGTCAAATAAAGGAATAAAAAAAATGTTAAAACAGATTGTTTCAGATGCATGTGTGATAGAAACCAGATGCCTAAAGCCTGGCTTTTTCAGCTGTTAAAATGTTTAAATTACAGCTTTTCATATTTTCAAAGATTTATTATTGTACTTAATTTTCATTAAAACCATCAAAGTAACAGAAATATCAGGTAAAAACACAGCTGTGTATTAAAATGTCCTTGCATAAAGTGCATCTAGTGTGTAATTTGTACAAATTAGAATAAAGTGCATTATTAACCAAACCAATTACTTGACACTGTTCTCTCCAATTTTCCCAGCAGTTAACTAGAAATACATTAAGGAATTTCCTTTTAACTCACAACTTCTTCTTCACTGAGCAGAAGCTTTAAACCCAGGATGATTATCAGATAAGTACGTATTATGGTTTGCCTATCTTTGGATTCTAAGTGCAAATTTTTCCTTATTTCAAGTTTTCCCATAAGTATTGATTCTTTGTGTGAATATTCTGTTTTTCAGAACTCCTGTTAATCAGGACCAGGGCTTTGGAGCAATTGTGCACATGCTAGAGCTTCAGCAGGGAAGGCCCAAAATCAGTCATATCCTGCCGCCTACCTCCTCTGCTTCAGCAGCACCGTGGCCAGTTGCATCTACTGTGCTCTTGGTGCCTAAACCAACAAAAAGCTGCAGAGCCAAACAATCATTCTTATATTTCTAATGTATGGAGTAACACTGTTCTTTTCTCATCTTCTCATAGTTCTTTGTCCATCAGAAGCGGCACTCTAAATACACAGTTTATAGAGTTTCTTTGCCACTGGGCTTCCTCATCGGCTCATATATTTTTAAGTAAGTAATTTTAAAGTGCTTTATTTATACATTTATTTTATATGTTTATGTATTTTCAACTTATCTGAACAGCACAGCGTAATGAAAAACTTTAACAGCTGTCTGCAGTATTCAAATTGCACAACCACCGACATACATGTTTCATAATGCAAATCACTGCTTCAGGCGAAGTTATTTAGCTGAAAACTTGTTAAATGTGGCAGGCACAAACCTTCACTTCCATAAGTGCTCTATATGTGCTCTTGGTGCCAGTATGCCACAGAGCCATTCTGAACCCAAAATGAGTCCCAGACAAGTCACCCTCAAGTCCGGGTCAGCCCTGAATCAGCCTGGAAATATCCTGAACTGACCTCAGACCAACCTAGAAACCTTCTGCTGCCATAACCTCCTAGAGCCTAACATGGGCAGGTAAATACTCATATATTTTATTAACCTTCTTTAAATGTATCAGAAGCACTTGGGAATGAGAGGTATCAAGATGGATTTGGGCACTAGTCTAGGTTAGTACCCCTTAATGTAACTTAAAGAGCTCTAATGAAGGTTGTCTTGCCTTAATGCAGTCATATTTAGTTCATTGTAGGTTACATAGTAAAGAGATACAAAACATGAAAATCCATATAAAACAGCTCATTACTAAATAAAAAACAGAACACAACTTGTAGTGAATACCAGGTATATGCCACAAGTTCAATTAATATCATAAAATGATGATAAAACAACCCCAGAGAAAGTTGGGGTTATTTTATCATGGTGAGAGCACCGGTTCTCAAAGTCATGGCCCTATGTTCCTGGGCCAAGCCTTAAAGGGGCTGATGCAATTCACCAATCCCACTATTTTTGCTCCCTCTTTACATCCTCCCTCCCTCAATCACATCCTCACACCCTTCAAAGGACCCTCCACCATCCTCTGGGGCCTACTGGCCCTGTGCCTGGTACTCCAGTAGTTCTAGGCAATCCCTAGTCATTCTTGCCCTGCCAGTGCTGTTTTCAAAATTTCAGCCCTAGTGGTAGTCTGATGCTACTACCATTATAGAATATGTAAGGAAACAACCCTAAACAATAGTAGTATGAGACTACTAATGAGGTACCACCAGGGCCGGATTTTCCTATAGGCTAACTAGGCTTCAGCCTAGGGCCTCAAGATCAAGAGGGGCCTACATTCAAATTGTTAGCAAAATTAAAATTACACTATTCTAAAAACAGTGAACACTAAAACACTGAACCGAAAATAAGGAGAAATTCTACGCTTCGGAATTGGTACCGGCTCCGGCCGCAACGGGGCACCGAATCGGCTTCTCCCTTTCTTTTTCTCGCCCTGGGAGGAGGATCGGGGAGGGAAAGATGTCAGTCCGGAAACAGCTGAGCAAAGCCCAGCCCCGCGGGGAGAGAGGCAAAACGTGGATCCGTCAGGACAGGGCGGCCCAAACTGGCATCGGGGGTGGGATGGGGTGGGGGGTTTCAGTGGAAGGGGGATGGGAGGCAGGCAGGCTGGCATCGGAGGGGGGTGGGGGAGTTAATGGAAGGCAGGCAGGCAGGATGGCATGGGGAGGGGTGTTCAATGGAAGGGAGATGGGAGGCAGGCGGGCATCAGAGGGAGGGTGAGGTGAGGAAGGACGCACTGGGGGCACTAGGGACATAGGAAGGGGCAATGTTGTGTGTTATGTTTGATTAGTTATTGTTACAAGTACTATATATGGTGCTTGAACGGAAGTGCATAAATTAAACGCTGTCGCCATTTTATTTTTGCTAGAGAATATCTGGTAGCTGACATGCACGCAGTGAGTATTATTACATCTATTACTGTTTTCTTTACATAGAACGTATACTAATGCCTCTATTTGCTACATTCTAGATGCCTTAATGTACTTTGGCTATTAACCCTGAAGCAGTGGACTTACATTATTGTCCACGAAACGCTGCCGCATCGGCGGCATAGCCGGTGCACAGGCATTAGACTGCAACTTGTCTCCTAAAGCTACAAACGAACACTGCTTAAGATAAGTGAATTGCAAAATCATTATGAGACCTTTTGACTATTTGCAACTATGTTGCCTTTCATTTCTCTAACCTTAAGAAATTGCAACGTTTATATCTAGTTAGAGTATGGTTATGTTAACAAAGTAACCGCAACAGTTAAAGTAAGGCTATGTTAACAGAATATAAACATTATTTAATTGAATACTTTTAATAAGGACTTTTAGGGTTTAACTTATGAAAAAGAAAAAAGTTTATAAAAAAATTAACATTTAGTAAAAAAACATAGATTCCAGGTTTTTTTGGCCTATGACTGGAGCGTGGAGTGGTTTACTACGCTGACAGTTCAGTCCATGATAGGACTACGCGTAGACTCCAATTCTGAGGCTTTTTCCTGGATTAGGATTTAAGTTTGTGTTGCACTTTCTATATTTAGTGGGTTATATTCTTTATATGATTATTTATAATTTGGACCACTTGGGTAGTTTGGATTTAGTATTTTTTTATCTCTCATATAATTTACAAACTTAAAAATGGGAGGTGAAATGGCCTCATAAGTAGAATAGCCTAGGGCCTCTTTTCATCTAAATCCGGCCCTGGGTACCACAATTGTTTCAACTGAGTAGGTACCCCAGAAAGACCCAGGTGGGAAGAATAATTTTTTAAACCACAAGTTAACTATATTAGAATTTATATCTATAAAAAAATAGCTTTAAAAATGCTTCCAGAATTCATATCTCCAGTTAGAAAGAATGGTTTTTGCCCAATGATTTTCGGACAAAATATTAAACCACAGCAAAATGAGAATGTAGTGCAAAAATCCATGATTTAGTGTTCCATTTTGGTGCTTTGACAGATTATACCAGTCCATTCTTCTCACAAACCATCTATTTCTAACCTGTGACTCCAACCTATAAATCATAAAGATACAGTTCCGGTCAGTAAATACATTTTGTGATAGCTCTCAATTTACATTGTGCCTGCCCTTGAGAGGATTTTTTCTATTGTAACTCCTCATTGATTGGATCTTCTGCATCTCAGCTAAATGAAAATTCAATCTCATTCAGGCATCTTCAGTTTTCCAAAGAAACGCTCCTAATATTTTATTATGTATACAGGATTAATTAATCTGTCATGTAGAGTATTTATAGCTCTGGACCTTGCATTTGCCTATTTTTCCTCCTGTGGTCAGCAGTCTTTATTGGGCAACAGCCAATTTTTTGTATCGGTGTTAAGACAATATGTTTCCAGTAAGCTAAAGGATAATTATTGGTTTGCAAATTCGTATTTATTCTACCAGTAAACATAGAAAAAAACCTTTTGGGCAAACATTATGTATGCTTCATTTGTATTTCTCCTAGTACTATTGGATAGAGCTGTTTATAAATATTGATTTTCAGTGGCACTATCTATGAATTCCTTTTATTAAGCCGTAGTAGAGGTTTTTACCTTGGTCTGGCAAGGTAACTGCTCCTAGGAATTTATTTTATTTATTTATTTTTAGCATTTATATACCACTTATAGCTTAAGTGGTTTACATTCAGGTACTCAAGCATTTCCCCTATCAGTCCAGGTGGGCTCACACTCTATCTAATGCACCTGGGGCAATAGGGGATTAAGTGACTTGTCCAGGGTCAAAAGGAATTCTATGAGTGTCAAAGCAGTTACCTCACCAGGGTATGGTAGAAACCTCTATCACGGCTTAATAAAACCCAGCGTATATGTACCTTTATTTTAGAAGTCTTATTCACAATTTACATGTATGAATAATAGCCTTTATACATGTATGTTGAAATATGTGAATGCAGTATACATGTAAAAGGGCAGTTTTAAATGTGTATAATCTGTAGCTTGCAAGGGGATATGGTTTGGCTGCCATGTGGGTGGGACTTGCACAGGTCTAAAATCTATATGTAAATTTCCTATTTCGCAAAGTGAACACAAATGCTTATACATAAAAAAGTTTGCATGTGATGATTTATACCTACACTTTTGCACATACAAATATTTCAAAAGGTGCATGTTAAGGTCAACCTTTTACAGGAAGGAATATGGGAGATATCCTCCTTAATCCCTCATAATTTAGCTTTCCCTCCAGAGCTGAATGACGACTGTGACTTCTGTATCTCTTTAGTGATGTTTACACTGATACATGTGCAGGTATCAGTGACGTAGCCAGACAACCAATTTTGGGTGGGCCTGAGCCCAAAGTAAGCGGGCACAACATTTTCTGTGTAGCAGCCTCTCTCTTTCCCTCCCTTCCCACCCTCCAGCCCATGCAGCATTTCTTATGTTTTTCTTTCCAGGTCGCCAGCAGTGGTTCCTATATGCTGCTGGCCGCTAACCCAGAAGCCTTCCCTCTAATACAAAATACAAACACGGCAGAGGAAAGGCTCAAGTTCACAGCTATTGGCAACGTGTAGGAACTGCTGCTGGCGACCTGTGAAGAGATTATTCAAAGTCCTTCGTTGTTAGGTGGGCAAGCCAGGCCAGCATCATGGCTACACCCCTAGTAGGTACCAATATTTAAGCAAGTAAGTGTTGTCATCTATATGTGTATGTCACCATGAGGCAAGGTCTCAGAAGGTCCCTGAAATTTAGGTGCTAGAATGATGCATGCTAAGCATGAATTCTATACCAGCAGTTGTGTGTGCAACAGAATATTAGTATAAGTCTACATTTATATGAGCCCTTATGCCACCAGTCACCAACAAAGACTGATCACTGCCATTGTGTTCCCAATCTCGACATATGGCTGTGAGACATAAACACTTATGAAAGCAGATAGAAGAAAAATTGACGCCTTCGAGTTGTGGTGATGGAGAAGACTTCTATGAATCCGATGGACAGCTAGGATCACTAGCAAAGATGTTCTTGATCATATAAACCTAGAGTTGTCCCTGGAAGGCAAGATTACCAGACAGAAACTGATCTATTTTGGACACGTGATGAGGGCAAATTCACTAGAAAAGGAGGTGCTACTTGCAATAGTCAGTGGTAAAAGGAAGCTGGTGAGACCAGAGGTGTAGAAGTAGAAGGGACGCTGGGAAGCAGTGATCACAATATGATCCACTTCAACCTGGACACAGGGGCAAAACATCGATCCAGAACGACAGCCACAACACTGAACTTCCGAAAAGGGAATTACAAAGGGATGAGACTCATGGTGGGGAAGAAAATTAAGAAGAGTATAAGTACTGTTAAAACGCTACAGCAAGCATGGTCTCTTTTTAAGGACACAGTCCCCGAGGTGCAAAATCTATATATACCGCGTATCAACAAGGGATCCAAGAGGAAAAAGAACAAGGAACCAGCGTGGCTCACTGTAGTGGTGAAGGAAGCGATCAGAGACATGAAGACTTTGTTTAAGGAATGGAAAAGGTCAAAAACAGATGAAAACTGGAAAAGGCACAAACAACATCAAAGCAGGATCCATAAGGCGGTAAGAAGGGCCAAAAGAGACTACGAGGAAAAAATAACCAAGGAGGCAAAAAACTTCAAGCCGTTCTTTTGATATATTAATAATAATTTTGTAATAATTTATTTCTTATATACCGCTATACCATGAAGTTCGAAGCGGTTTACAATAAAGATACATTTGGACAGTACATGGGATAGAAACGGTTTACAATAAAGATACGTTTAGTCAGTACATGGGATGCAAGTGGTTTACATTAAAGATTAATTTTGTCAGTACATGGGATGCAAGTTGGTTACAGTAAAGATATATTTTGTCAGTACATGGGATGCAAATGGGTTACAATACAAGTGGTTTACTATCAAGGTGCATTTTGTCAGTGTATGGGATACAGGTGGGTTACAATAAAGATACATTTAGTCAGTACATGGGTTACAATAAAGATATGTTTTGTCAGTATATGGGGTGTAGGTGGGTTACAATAAAGATACATTATGTCAGTACATGAGATTCAAGGTGGAAAGTATAATTAGTTTCGGACCTTGGAATTAGGGGGCGAGGTGGAAGGGTCATGGCGAGGAAGAGTTGGGTATGGGAATTTAGAATTTGTTAAACAGGGGAAAATGACCCACGAAGGAAGCGGTGAGGCCGTTGGATGACCATGGAATAAAGGGAGTGCTAAAGGAGGACAAAGCCATCGCCGACAAACTGAATACATTTTTTGCGTCCGTATTTACCAAAGAGGATATACACAACATACCGGAAGCCGACAGGCTATATGCAGGAAATGAAGACAGGAAACTGACAGGGTTGACGGTCAGTCTAGAAGAGGTATGCAGGCATATTGATAGATTTAAAAATGATAAATCCCCGGGATCAGATGGCATCCATCTGAGGGTAATCAAGGAACTAAAAGGGGCTATAGATGAACTGCTTCAACTAATAGCCAATCTGTTGATCAAATCAGGAAGGATTCCGGAAGACTGGAAAGTGGCGAATGTTACACCGGTCTTCAAGAAAGGTTAGAGAGGAGATCCTGGAAACTACAGACCGGTGAGTCTGACCTCGGTACCAGGAAAGATGGTAGAGTCGCTGATAAAGGACTGCATCCTTGACGGACAAAATCTGATGAGGACCAGCCAGCACGGCTTCAGCAAAGGAAGATCTTGCTTGACGAACTTGCTGCACTTCTTCGAGGGAGTAAACAAGTAATTAGATAAAGGTGACCCAGTCGACATCATATATCTGGATTTTCAGAAGGCGTTCAACAAAGTTCCACATGAACAACTACTTTGAAAAATTGCGAACCATGGAATCGAGGGTGAAATATTCACATGGATTAAAAACTGGCTGGCGGATAGGAAACAGAGAGTGGGAGTAAATGGACAATACTCAGACTGGAAAAGCATCACGAGTGGAGTGCAGCAGGGTTTGGTACTTGGACCCGTGTTCTTCATCATATTTATAAATGACCTGGAAATTGGTATGACGAGTGAGATGATTCAATTTGCAGACGATACGAAGTTATTCAGAGTAGTGAACATGCAGGAGGTTTGCGAAGACCTGCAACGGGCCATAAACACAATCGAGAAATGGGACACGATATGGCAAATGAGGTTTAACGTGGATACGTGTAAGGTGATGCATGGCAGTAACAAAAATCTTATACACGAATACAGGATGTCTGGTGCAGTACTTGGAGAGACCCCCCAGGAAAGAGACTTGGGAGTACTGGTCAACAAGTCAATGAAGCTGTCTGCACAATGTGTGGTGGCGGTGGCGAAAAGGGCGAACAGAATGTTAGGAATGATTAAGAAGGGGATCACGAGCAGATCGGAGAATGTTATCATGCCACTGCACTAGAGAGTTGTGCAGGGACAGAAATCCCACCCGTCCCCGTGAGTAATCCCACCCGTCCCCGTGAGAAATCCCTCCGTCCCCACCCATCCCCACGAGGAATCCCCTCCGTCCCCGCCCGTCCCCGTGAGGAATCCCCTTCGTCCACGCCCATCCCTATAAACTTCAGAAGTAGTTATTTCATTTAATTATGCTACTGAATTAAAGGCTCTGGTAGAAACCCATTTACAAATAAGCAAAAAGACTTTATTAATTTGGAAATATTAATTGGGAAGAATACATACTTTGTAAACGGGTTTCTACCAGAGCCTCTAATATTTATAAATTTTTATCAACACAACTAATATACTACTTTATCCTGAAGCAAAAACAAAAAAATAAATAAATAAATAAATAGAATTATTTTCCTACCTTTGTTGCCTGGTTTCTGCTTTCCTCATGTTCTCATTCAATTCCTTCAATCCACTGTCTCTCTTCCTTCTGCGTCTTCCATTTGCTCTGTTACTGTGCCTCTCCCTTTCTCCCCCCTTCCAAATTGGTCTGGCACCCATTTTCTTCCCTCCGCTCCCCCCATAGTCTGGCATCTCTGTCTTCTTCCCTGCCAGCATCTTCTCCCCACTCTCTCTTCCCCATTTCTTTTCAGCATCCTTCTTCCCCCCATCTTCCCCATGTCCTTTCAGCGTCCTTCTCCCTCTCTGTCTTCCCCATGGCCTTTCAGCGTCCTTCTGCACCCCCCCGTCTTCCCCATGTCCTTTCAGCGTCCTTCTCCACCCCTTTGTCTTCCCCATGTGCTTTCAGCATCCTTCACCCTCTCTGTCTTCCCCATGGCCTTTCAGCATCCTTCTCCACCCCCCGTCTTCCCCATGTCCTTTCAGCATCCTTCTCCACCCCTTTGTCTTCCCCATGTGCTTTCAGCGTCCTTCTCCCCCCCCGTCTTCCCCATGTCCTGTCAGCGTCCTTCTCCCCCTCTGTCTTCCACAAGTGCTTTCAGTGTCCTTCCCCCCGTCTTCCCCATAGCCTTTCAGCGTCCTTCTCCACCCCTTTGTCTTCCCCAGTGCTTTCAACGTCCTTCTCCCCCTCCTTCTCTCCTGCCCCAGGTACAGCACAGCTGGCCAGGTCCCCTTACTTTTGTGATGCTTCCCCGACTGACAACAGCCCCGGTCCGACAAATCTCCCTGCCTTTAACCGCGAATCTAAATTACCTTCTTACAGCAGCTGGAAGAAGGTAATTTAGATTCGCGGTTAAGGGCAGGGAGGTTTGTCGGACCGGGGCTGTTGTCGGTCGGTCGGTCGGGGAAGCGCCACAAAAGTAAGGGGACCTGGCCGGCTGTGCTGCACCCGGGGTGGACCGCCCCCCTCCCTTGGTAGCCACTCGAGCCGCGAGGCTACTCTCCTTCTCCTTACCTGCCCTGTCTGCAGCACAGAGCCGAACGGAAGTCTTCCAGACGTCGGGAAGACTTCCGTTCGGCTCTGTGCTGCATGCAGAGCAGGTAGGGAGAAGAGGAGCCGCGCGACTGAGTACATCCAGCCCCGCAGGAACCCCGCGACCCTCGGAGGCGTCCCCACGGGATCCCCGTGACCCTAGGGGGCTTCCCCATGGGATTCCCGCGACCCTAGGGGGCGTCCCCATGGATCTGATAATAGAATAAACTCCTTAATCCAGTCATACGATACTTTTTCTTTTGCATAGAATTTATCAATTAATTGATTTCCTTAAAGTTCACTCATTTAAATCTTGGATCACATTATTGAGGACTTGAGATTGTATGATTAGAATTTATCAATATTATGTAAATCATTTCTTATTATTTTGCATTTGATCTGACAATCTTTTCTGTACAAAATGTTTTGATTTTGTTAAATATCTTAAAATGATAAAGAATTTAAAAAAAAAAAAGGGCTCACATTTACAAAAAGAGTTACAGTGGAATTTGAACCTGTGTCCCTTGATTTACAGTCTGTTGCACTAACCACTAGACTACTCCTCTGTTTTGTAAGGATACCTTTGAGGCCATTTTAATAAAAATCCTTCTGACGTATTTTCATACAGGAAATCTGGACATCTTTAATGTTCAAAAATTGTTCTGAGATGGACTTTGAACATTATGAACATGAAATCCTAATTGTAAGTTGGACGTTATTTCAAAAATGCTCATTTACATTTATAGATGATAACTTGTAAGTTTCATGGCTCTATATCATTCTCTTCTTGGTTGGGCTGAGAACTTTTCAGCGGCCCCTTGTATTGTGATGTCATAATGCCTCATTCCACCAATGCCTAAGAGCTAACCTCATAAGCACATAAGCATTGCCTCTGCCGAGTCAGACCATAGGTCCATCATCCCCAGCAGTCCGCTCCCGCGGCAGCCCCCCAGGTCAATGATCTGTAGTGAGCTATTACTCAAGAGCATTTTGTCTTGTATAGTAACCCTCTAATTGTACCCCTGGATTCCCTTACCCTTCAGGAATTCGTCCAATCCCTTTTTGAAACCCAAAATCGTACTCTGCTCAACCACCCCCTCTGGAAGCGCATTCTAGGTGTCCACCACCCTCTGGGTGATGTCACAATGGTTTGGTATCCATATACAATAGTACCTTGGAATATGAGCATAATCCGTTCCAGGAGCATGCTCGTAATCCAAAATGCTCGTTTATCAAAACAAAGTTCCCCATAGAAAATAGTGGCAACAGCAACAATTCGTTCTAGAACCCGAGGTCTATACCTGTCGGGTGCCGGGTGCTGCAGCGCCGTCTCCTCCGTCTGCCTCCTCCGTCGGTCATCTGAAGAAGATCCCCACAGTGCCACTTCAGGGGGCAATGCCAGCCGCCGAAGAACCCCACAGTGCTGCTTCGGAGGGGGGGGGGATGCCAGCCGCCGGAGAACCCCATAGTGCCGCTTCAGGGAGGGGGGTGCCAGTCGCTGGAGAACCCCACAGTGCCGTTTCGGGGGGATGCCAGCCGCCGGAGAACCCCGTAGTGCCACTTCAGAGGGATGCCTCCTCCATCCACCAGCCAGCTCTCCACGTCGGATGCCCCCCGCATGCTGGAGAGCCTGCACCCAAGCCCACGCAGCTGAGCACCGCCCCACCCGCACGCTGCGCACGACATGCACAACGCCAATGATTGATGCTGTGCACGTCACACGCAATGCGCAGGCGGGACAGCACTCGGCCGCACAGGCCCAGACAGAAGTCCTCCAACCTGTGGAAGGCACCCGATGTAGAAGGCTGGCCGGAAGACGGAAGAGGAATCCCCCGAAGCGACGCTTCCTGGACTGTAAGTGCTCGTTGATCGGGGCAGTGCTCGGTTTGCGAGTCAAAAGTTTTCTGAGTGTTTTGCTCATCTTGCAAAACACTCGCAAACCGAGGTACCACTGTACTTGTGCCCGTTTACTAGAACTAGATGCATCTGCCTCATTGAAATGAAAAGTGTCAAGAAAAGTGTGGAATACCTTGTAAGTTTCATGGCTCCACATCATTTTCTTCCTGGTTAGGCTGAGACATTTTCAGTGGCCCCACATACATAGAATTTGGGAGCTTATGTTCAGTTATTGGCCTGGTCCAGAATTTCCTTTTCCTCCCCACTGAATGCCATCAAATTTCAGAGTTGCTGATAATTTTCATTAGGTACAGTTAGGATCAAGCTTTCTTTGATCTGTGATGGAAACTTTAGCACAGATAATACCTTCCATCGCTTGGTGTGATCCTGAATGTTTATTATATTGAAGAAAGGCTTAGAAAGTGCTTATAGGGTGATCATAACTGAATCTCTATTGACAGCTATGCAATCTGTGACAGCCTCAGCAATACTTGTTACCTGTTTGGCTTCAATTAAAACTGCTTGGAAGCTAAACCTGGTTAAATCCGTGCTCTGCTGGAGTGATAAGTTTCTCTTTAGCAATTAAACTGCCAAAATGACTCTTGTCTGTTTCACTTTAGATAAAATGAAATCACAGCCAGGCTTATTTAGTTTTCTTCTGCCTGTGAAAAAAGAAATAAGAAGCATCAAATATGGAAACTTAAGAAGTTTAGGACTAGGTTAAAAAAGACCATTTTGTTTCATCATGCATACTACTGTAAAATCTGGTCCCATGGCACCACCCCCAGGCCCACTCAGTTCCACCCATCCCTGCCCCGCTCCTCCTAAGTCATGCCCCATTCTGCCCCAGCCTTGATTCCCAACCCCGCACCCCCTCCTTAACCTGTTCTCGTGCTCGGAGCTGCGTCAGGAGGGAATTTGTGCATGCGCATGTGTGACACAATGACATCACACACATGACATCACCATGTTTCATCCACGCATGTGCAGATGCCTGACCGACGGGGTACTGAGCTGGAAGCTTTTCAAAACCTGGACAAAGTGTTGAGTTTTGAAAAGCTGTCCAGACATGTCCTCTAAAAAGAGAACATGTCCAGGTAAATCCAGACGTCCTGGTAACCCTAATCATGCATATGGTGGAGAATTATACTGTGGGGGGTAATTGGACTGCTTGGCATAACTTTGCTTATGGTTTGAGTCCTATTCCTTTATTCTCTTTTTGAGCAGTGTGTTTTTCCTCCGTCCTATTATTTTAGGGTGTTATTTTCTGTCTTTCTGAAGTAGGGGGAAGTTATCATTGTGGGCTTCCATTAAGACATGCTATTATACTGTTAGCCCCACTTTCTAAAAAGATAGGCATCCAAAAGACAGCATAAACCAGCACTTGGACGTCTAACTAGACAAAACATCCAAGTGGGCATTCTCAAAGATGACTTCCTGGATGTCTAGCAAGACTTCTAATCTCTGTGCATCCAGACAGAGTAGAACTGGATGTGTTGGAAGGCAAGGAATGGGTGGAATTTGGGTGGGCTTAGACTTGGATGTCCTGCAGCTATAATCAAACCTTTTCATCTAGACCTGTTTGAGAAGCGTTTAAGTGCCAAAAGGGTACCCAAACTGACAGATGACCACTGTAGGAATTAAGTAATGACCCCCATGCACTCTCCCAGTGGTCATTGATGCCTCAAAAAAAGTTTGAATAAAACAGTACATTCCTGGCTCTAGAACAGCAGCACTTGGTATGGGAACGCCTAGTAGAGCATCACACAATTGTCTTAAGTACCGAGTTGATAGCGATGATAAGCTTTCTTACTGTTGGGTAAATCCTTGTGGGGTTCCTCAAGGTTCACCTTTATCTCCCACTTTGGTCAATATTTACCTTGCGCCATTGGGAAACTTGTTGCAAAGTCTAAAACTGAGATTTTTTATTTACGCTGATGACATCACCATAGTCATTCCATTTAAAAGCTTGACAGTAGATATAAAAAACCATATATCTGTTATTTTAAACCAGATTGAACTATGGGTGATTGATTTCAAATTAAAATTAAAATTCAGAAAAAACTAAATTTTTCTTGCCAGTTCCCATGACAATGTTAAAGACACTTCGATACATCCAAATGGTTTTGATTATCTTATTGACCACTCCATAAAAATTTTGGGAGTAATATTAGATCGGCACCTCACCTTGGAGCAACATACAGATTTGTTTCTTGGCTTTATGGAAACTCCGAACCATCAAGAAATATTTTGATGCAGCATCATTCCGCTTGTTAGTCCAATCATCTATTTTAAGTATTCTTGACTACTGTAACATAATTTATCTGGGTACATATAAGAAAACTTTTAAAAGATTACGAGTTGTACAAAATTCAGCTGTACGATTGATTTTTGGTTTGAAAAAATGGGAGCACATCAGTCCCTACTACTAAAAATTACACTGGTTACTCATGGAGGCTAGAGTCCTGTTCAAATTTGCCTGTATCTGTTTTAAATCCATTTTTGGTATGTCTCCAGCTTATCTTGTTTCCCATTTTCTCCTGGATCTTTCAAACAAGTCCACACGTAGAGTACATCTATAGCAGCGGTCTCAAACATGCGGCCCCCAGGAACTATTTTGAGGCCCGCGATCTGTCCTCTCCACTTCACAAGTTTTCCAATTGTGGAGAGGACAATCACGTACAGACCGCGACTGCGGCTCGTCTAAAGCAGGGGCCCCTATCTGCTTTCCTTCCCGTCTCACTGCCCTCCCCCAAGCCACCGCAATCGGGTAACAGGCCAGCGCTGAGGTCTTAGCTCTCCTTGCTTATCTTCCCCAGCTCGGAGCTGACCAATTCTCGCCACCCGACGTCAATTCTAACGTCGGGGAGGAAGTTCCGGGCCAGCCAATTGCTGCCTGGCTGGCCCGAAACTTCCTCCTCGTCGGGTGGCGAGAATTGGTCGGCCCTGCGCTGGGGAAGATAAGCAGGGAGAGCTAAGACCTCCGCGCTGGCCTGTTCCCCGATTGCGGCGGTGGCAGCCTGTTCCCCAATGGTGGTGGCTTGGGGGAGGGCAGGGAGAAATAAAGAAAGAAAAGGGGGGGACAGGGAGACAGAAAGAAAGAAGGGAGACGGGACACATACAGAAAGGGGCATGGAGAGAGAAAGACAGAAAGAAAGGGCGGGCATGGAGAAAGAATAAAAGAAAGAAAGGGGCATGGAGAGAGAGAGAAAGACAGACATATAGAAAGAAAGGGGGCATGGAGAGAGAGAGAAAGAAAGAAGGGGGGCAGGGTGAAAGAAATAAAAAGTTGGGGGATGGAAGGAGACAGATGCCAGACCAGGGGAAAGGAAGGAAGGAGGGAGGGAGAGAAAGGAAAGAAAGAGATGTCAGACCATGGAAATAGGGACAGAAGAAGAGAGAGATAGAAGGGAAGATAAGACATGGAAACGTAGATTTTGAAAAGAAAGCAGAAAAATTGAATATTAAGTTAATGCCAAAGATGGATGCAAGGCAGAAAGTGAAGACAGAGAGAAAAACAGTCAAAGGACAAGAAGGCCCTGGAAACAGTTAAAAGCACAAAAAATAAAGTCACCAGCCAACAAAGGTAGGGAAAATGATTTTATTTTCAATATAGTGATTGAAATGTGTCAGTTTTGAGAAAGGAAAGATATTAAACTTTAAATGTGAGGGCTGCAGAAAAAATGGGGTATTTGGAAGGCCACAGAAAAAATAGTTAATGACAATTTTGCATAAGGTAAAACTCTTTATAGTTTATAAATCTTTCCTTTAACTGTTAAAGGAAAAATTTATAAACTATAAAGAGTTTTACCTCATGCAAAGTTGTCATTTCTTTAATAAGACATTAACTATTTTTTCTGCGGCCCTCCAAGTACCTACAAATCCAAAATGTGGCCCCCACTAAGGGTTTGAGTTTGAGACCACTGATCTACAGTATAATCTCTTTATAACGGACTTCAAGGGACCTGGAAAAACAGTCCGTTATATCCAGAGTTGCATTTTTTAAAAACTTTATTAGGGCAACTTGAAACAACGTAAATCGATGAACAACAGTCACTGCACAAGCATATCAGCAACATCAATAACAAAACTCAGCAAAACATTGGTATGGCACGAAATGATTGCAAATAGAGAATGACACGGGGAAAAAATCTATCCCCGTCACTGCACCGTCCCCGGCCCACCATCCTCTGCACCGCCCCATCACCACCGTTCCCTTCACCGCCCCGTCACCGCCACTGCCATCCCATTCATCGCCCCGTCACCATCCCCGCAACTTCCATATAAGCCTTAGTACTGCAATATTTAGCTTATTCCTTTCTTATAAATCAAAGTTCCTGCTGCTGAACTAGAGAAAGAGATGTTCAGCTGGCAGGGCTTTGTTTATAAATTTTTATCAACACAACTAATATACTACTTTATCCTAAAGCAAAAAATAAATAAATAAATAGAATTTTTTTTTCCTACCTTTGTTGTCTGGTTTCTACTTTCCACATCTTCTCATTCAATTCCTTCCATCCACTGTGTGTCTTCTCTCTGCGTCTTCCATTTGCTGTTACTGTGCCTCTCCCTTCACCCCCTCCCACAATTGGTCTAGCGCCCATCTTCTTCCCTCCGCTCCCCCATAGTCTGGCATCTGTCTTCTTCCCTTCCAGCGTCTTCTCCTCACTCTGCCTTCCACATTTCCAAGGAAGAGAAACTTTTCCCTTTCACCCCCTCCTTCCTTGTGTGAGCCGGAACACGCGATCCCCGCAGCCCCCACCCGCACGCCGGCTCGATCGTTTAACCAGCTTCCTCTCTCCAGCTCTCCTTAGTTTGCCGGCTTTCTTTTTCGGCGACAGGCACGCTTTCAAAGAGCCGGCACGCGCGGCTGCTCAAAGTTCACTAAGTGCACTAGGCGCACGCTAAAACCACTAGCACACCTTTGTAAAAGGAGCTCTAAGTCTGTCCCCATACGCCTTATGATGAAGACCACATACCATTTTAGTAGCCATCGTCTGGACCAGGGGTCTGCAACCTTTAAGACATAAAGAGCCACTTGGACCCGTTTTCGAAAAGAAAAAAAAACTAGGAGCCGCAAAACCATTATAAAACAAATCTAACACTGCATATATTGTTTCTTATCTTAATGCTATATACAAGATCACTAAATTGAAAATAAAATCATTTTTCCTACCTTTGCTGTTTGGTGATTTCATGAGTTTCTGATTGCACTTTCTTCTTCTGACTGTGCATCCAATCTTTCTTCCTTTCTTTCAGCCTCCTGTATGTTTCCTCTCCTCCAGACCTCATTCTCTCCCCCAACTTTTTCTTTCTGTCTCCCTGTTCCCCCTTCTTTCTGTCTCTGTCTGCCCCCTTTCTTTCTTTCTCCGTGCCCTCCCCCAAGCCACTCGGTTTGCTGCCGCCACCATCGGGGAATAGCCCCCAAGCCACCGCCATCCCAAGCTTTCCCAGCAGAAGCGTTGCGCTGACCAGCATTCTGCTCCCTGACGTCAATTCTGACGTAGGAGAGAAAGTTCCGGGCCAACAAGGCATTTCTCCTCATTCCATCCAGCCTGAGCCCCATCTCTCCTTGATCCAGCATTTTCCTTCTGTGTTTGTCAGAATTACCATTCCACCTATTTTCCAGCATCACCCTTCTTTGTGTCCATCTCACTATATCCCTATCTCACCACTTTTTCAGAATCTTCATTTGTCTCTGTCCTTGTCTTTACCCCATGTTCACCATTTGCTCTTTCAATGTCTTTATCCCCCCCCACTTTTTCAGCATTACTTCTATGTCTCTATTTCACCTCCTCTTCATGTCCCCTCTGTATCTCTATCCTTATTCAGTAGGTCCTGCTTACCCTTTCTCTTCTTTGTGTCACTATCTCCATTTTCAGCTTTCCCCCCCTTTTCCTTTGTTACTGCACCCTGTAGCTAGAATCTTTCCACCCTCCCTCCACTCCGGCCCAGCCCAGTATGAAATATTTCCTTTTGTTTCCCTCCCCTCTCTCTTCTCCTCCCTCACCCACGAGTCCTGCATCTGGCCCTCTCCCTTCTACCTGCACCTGGCAACACCCCCCTGCTCCGCGGCTCTCTTCAGCAACTCGTCAGCAGCGGTGATCAAGACAAGCTGCTGACATCGAGGCCTTCCCTCTACGAGTCTCGCCTTTGTGGAAAAAGAAGTTGAAACAAGCGGGACTCGCAGAGGGTAGGCCCCGACGTCAGAAGCTTGTGTCGATCGCTGCTGCTGAGTTGGGCACCCCTGACTTAGAGCCATAGCGCACGAGAGAGACTCCCACGGGGATGAAAACAGCCTACCTAAATTCTGGCGATGCAGGCATGCAGCTTACAAGTCCGGCATCGCGGTGGGAAATAGCCATGCTGAGCAGTGAGCTCAGCACGTACACAGATGAAAGCCTTGCTTGCTGATTGGTCCGGCCCGCGTGACACACTACCGGAGCCGCGGCAAAGGTGAAAAAGAGCCGCATGCGGCTCTGGAGCCACGGGTTGCCGACCCCCGGTCTGGACCAACTCCATCCTTTTTATATCTTTTTGAAGGTGCGGCCTCCAGAATTGTACACAATATTCTAAATGAGGTCTCACCAAAGTCTTATACAAGGGCATCAATACCTCCTTTTTCCTACCAGCCATACCTGTTCCTTTGCAACCTAACATCCTTCTAGCTTTCACCTTCACTTTTTCAAACTTCTGAAAATCTAAAAGAGCTCTTAATGGTCCAGTCCAGAGATAGCGGAGGACCTAGTACTCTCATAGTGCGCTGCTGAGAAACCTGTAAGCGATAATCGTGCTGCCCCCCTCAGATCGCAATGCTCTTGTCAACAGAACATTGTGACAGGGCCAGGGATAAGCCTAGGTGCAAGTATTAGCGCTCTTTGGAGGACCACTCTGGAATAAGAACAGCAGAGAAAAAGAAAAGGCAAAAAAATCCTTCCACCAATAATTGCCAGTTCCAAGTTTTATTATCCAGTTCAGTTTGCACTGGTTCTGATACGGCTGATAATGCCTGGAAAAGGTTTATCACAAACAAAGTTCTCCTTTTACAGCAAGTGCTTGCTTCAATCAGGAAAGAAAAAACCCAAAACATTTTCCTTTTAACCAGGATTTCTTTCTTACAATTCAGCTGCTATGCTTTGCACAGTTCTGGGCAGCATTCTAGTTTCAAGAACTTATATACAAGAGCCCCTGTGGACCAGCCAGCCTAGGGCTTTAGCTCCACGCCTTTTGAGGCTTGGCACAATTATTGTATTGCCCTACTGTGTTTCTTCAGGAAGTTCTCCCCCACCTGACTACCTGAATTATAAATACCCCCACTACCCTTCTTATTTCTGGGCAATGGTCTAAGATTCCCCTCCCAAAAGTTCCCACTATCAGGGATGTGCAATGTCAGGTTACTGAATCCGCTCCGGGCTTTATTTCTCCTTATAAGGTTAGTTAGCATTACCCATCCCCCACTCACTATACTTTGCTTGCATACAGGGATACTGGTTTAATGTCTGTTGCTAACCAATCCTCACATTCACACATCAAACTCTCACTCCTTATACAGTCCCTCCTAAGGACAGAAATGTTTCTTCTAAGTACTTTAGACCATTGTTATGGAACAAACTTTCATTCCCCTCCCCCACACAGTACCTTACTGACTCATGCTGAATTCAGACATGTAGGCCCAGATTCACTAACCTGCCCAGTCGGGCTGCTGATCTTGAAATATTAGATCCAGCTTCTCTGATTGCATATCCAGGGTGTAATAAAGTCAGTTTGCTGGGGTAATTAGCACCAGTGATCGAATCGCCGGGGGCTGCTATGCGCTGGGGAACATCATGGTTCTAGCTTCAGCATGTGTCCCATCTGTGATTGGCGATCTCACTTTCCAGAAGTTCAGCTCCAAATAAGCGTTTATGGTAGAAGTGAAAGGTCACTTGGATACACAAAGTCAGAGGTATGAAGAAAGTACAAGAGTTTTTTATTCACAGCATGCCGGGACTCTAGTGCAGTTAATAGCCTGCCTACTAGAGTGTCAGAAACAGGAAATACACGGACTTTTATGCCCTTTTCGCAAACTAATATATGCAAAAACTACAATTTTCATTTGTTACTTCTATAACTTTCTACAATTATTATTGGTCCTAAGCCAGCACTTATAATAGGCTCAGGGATACAACTTATAGTCCTATAGGAAACTAGCTCATTTCTCTGCTTATCTAAATCTTACAGGTCTAAAGGCTACATGTACAGAAGGGCAGGGCACATCATGGCTCAAACTCTTATCTATTCAGCTTACAATGTGGTAGGGCAAGGACATACATTTCAGGCAGATGCAGTCAATAGATTATACACTGTTTTTAGCTATGTAGGCCAGAGCAATATTTTAAACAACAGTTAACTATTTCATGACCCTACATTTTGACCCTACATTCCCCCCTTTCAGGCTGGCGTACCTAAGGAGCCAAGCCTGACAAAATAAAGTTAGGGGTCAGGAAAGTCGGCGTCCCCAGTGGGTAAGGGATGATACTGGGAGAGGGCAAGGGCCAATGCAGCAGTGGAACGGTTGACAGCAGAGTCCATAGTTCAGTGGAGCAGCTTTATGGCTATTGGGACTACACAGGGCAGGCAGCAAAGGAGCAGAGAAGACAGGGCGGCAACCAGCAAGATGATCTTCAGTGCTGAACCAGAGGGCAACCAGGAGCTGAAGGTACCAGAGATCCAGTCTGCAGTAAGGTCACGCCAGGTCTGGTCAGGAACATGAGCCAGTTTGGTGATACGATCCACATCGTTCTCAATCACTTTACTCAAGTTCAAGGCAGCAGTTGGAGAGGTTGAATTTACCACAGGCACAGCAGCTAGTAAATAGTCCAAAGCTAGACGATTCTGATAAATAGCAGTGCGCATTTTAGCATTTGCTCTGCCAATGGTACTCAAAGCTCGGGAGGTCTCATTGGTTATCAGTTCGAGTACAGCTTGTAGATAAATAATGCAGTTCAGCATATAGATTGGGGTCCGATAGCCCCAGATGTCATCCTCGGTCCATGTGGCAGGTCCATAAACAGCAATGATCCGTTCTGCAGGCCAGTCATTACCCCATTCACCTATTTTAAGGGAATTGGTGGAAGTAGACCGCTTTTGGCGACCCCTGGTGTTGAATACAGGGGCTCCCAGGTGTTCACCATCAGCCAGCGGTAACAGGAAGAAGCTGGGACGGATCATGCAAAGCACACATGTACCAGTCCATTAAGCAGGCAACCAAGAGTAGGCAAACGGATCACAGAGCCAATATCAACTATCAGGAGCTGACTATAATTCATAGGAAGTTCCATTAAGCAGTGTCTGAAGGGCGCTGAAGACAGTGGGAAGCAACAATGGAGGTTCACAAGGCCCATCGTGAAGGTCATGGACCTAACGTAAAAGTGAGGGTCTGTGAAGTCAGGTTTAACATGTCCAGCTGCTTTGCCTCCCATAGCCACTGTTCTCCCATACCAGTCCCTCCTCATACAAAACAATTGCTAACATTAAGAGTCTGACCTATAGTTTCAACAAACTATATAAACAGATTTCTAGTGATTACAGGATATTAGTATCTACTTTCATAATTTCATAAAACTGGGGAAACACCACAGAGTGATAGACAGGAGCACATGAGTGGAATACAATTTGGACATATACATCAGTACCTGGGTCTCACCTTTTACCATCAATATACAATGCCATGCAGTCTCTGGCCTTCTGGACTTGGACATTGGCATTCCAGTTATATGGGTCAGTGATAGTGAAAACCATGGGATTACAGTAGCCTGTAGTACACAAGGGGCCGGAGCTAGGACCTATAGTAAGGGAGGCAGACGGGGTATTCTTTCTCATAAAGGACAGGCTCCACCATTAGTGAAGGTTTCCTCATAGGGGCAGTTCTTAAAGGCATCAGGTTATACAGACCTATATACTTAGCACATTTGGTATAATAACGCTGTCAATCTAGGGAGCCACACAAAACTGAATTAGGGGTAGTACCATGACCTTGAGAAACATCAAATAGCACACATGTATCACAATACAAAGACACCGGGTGAGTGGGGTCTACAATAAGAGTCTAGTTGATAAGTGGACCCTCAACATTATCAATGCAGATTTCCGTCCACTTTTAAACTTCATCACCAGTAGGTTGGAAACAGAAAATACCCTCAAATGTTTGACACTGTACTTAACTCCTTCATGCAAACAAACATCAGGCAAAGGGCTAGGGGCACTTGTTAAGTACAAAATACAGAAGAAAGAAACATAAGTGAGGGCAACACAAATATCATATATATATATATATATATATATACTAACATAGGAAACTCATTTTTCTTTCAGGACAACTTAGAAAACTTCAAACAGTTATACTCAAGACACTTGCTAAAGGCAGTGGTGAACCATAGGCAGTCAATTAAACTCAAACACTTATAAAGAATTATATTCAGAACACCTGCTAAGTACAGTGGTAAATATTCAGAACTTTTGAGGTCTTTAGAAAGCTTCAGCTGAAGATCCATGATGTAGTGGAACCAAGTTTCATGTCCGGACACCTTTGACAACTGTAAGAGAAGAAATTAGGACAGTAAAAGGACCTATCCACCTAGGTTTCAGGGGTCTGACTTCCAAGTTTTAGCCATACTGTATTTCCAGGGACATACCCATGGACTTGTGTAGCTATCGATAGTGGGGCCCTTTCCAGGACCCATTTGTGGAGCTCTTAAAGGGCTTTAGCTAAAGACTGGACCTGACTCTGGAGGATATCTGATCCCAGAGTAGCAAAGGAACCAGGATCTGGGTTCACAATGGGTGGTGGCCGGCCGGACATGAGCTCAAATGGGGACAATTTAGTGGGTTTAGATGGGGTGCATCTAATCTGAAATAGGACAGAGGGCAGCAGGACAGACCAGGACAGATTAGTTTCTTCAATTCATTTTGTGAGAAGGGTCTTAAGAGTTCTGTTTATTCTTTCGACCTGACCAGAGCTCTCAGGATAGTAAGCAGCATATAATTTCTATTCAATTTGGAGGGCCTGAGCAATGTGTCGGACAACATCGGCAATGAAAGCAGGGCCATTGTCACTGCCTATAGAAACAAGGAGACCAAAGCACGGAATTATTCAGGAGGTGTTTGGTTACATCTCTGGCGCGTTCAGTGCAAGTAAGGAAGGCTTTGACCCATCTAGTCAGGGTGTCTGTGAAGACTAGGAAGTGACTGAGGGAACGGAAATGGGCATGTGGGTAAAATCTACAGATAGGACCTGCATCGGATATGTTCCAATAGGTTGGTATCCAAGAGGTGGCAGTCATCTGATTGGGAATTTTATTCTAGAACCGACAACACACTGTCGGACCATATTCCGGACTAGCTGATCAAGGTGATTGATAAAGAAATGTCTCTTGAGAGTCAATTTTCATAGCGGGTTCTCCAGAGTGTGCCAGATCATGGCATCTTTTGACAATCGTGAGGGCCAGGTGTTGAGGAATAACTATGAGGGTGCTGTGCTTGCGTTTGAAGTATCAGTGTGTGGGTCTGGATTGGCACTTGAATTGGTGCATTTTGTATCCACCCCCCCTTTCAGGACAGACTGGCCCAAAATAATGCATGCCCAAGTCTGTTCCTGAGAAGCGTACTGGGGTGTAAGGGAATCCAGAAAAGGAATGATGGTATACAGAGGAGCCGAAGGAGGGGGCAGAGACTGGCAGCTCGGGCTGTGCAGTCGGCAAGGGCATTGCCACGAGAGACAAGGTCCGTCACGCATCTGTAAGCATGGCAGTGCATAACAGAAACACGTGAGGGTAGTCAAGAATGAGGGGAGCATGATGGATCAGGCGGCCGGAGGCTATAAAGAAACCTCGATGTTTCCAGATGGCCCTATGGGAATGCAAGTTAAGGAAAGCATATTTGGAGTCAATATATATATATTGCAAGACTGAGAGGCAGAGTGGTGCAGGGCAAAAGTGAGGGCATAAAGCTCAGCTTCTTGGGCAGAAGGGCCAGAGGGCAGGGGCCTGAGTCAGAAGTTTTTGGAGGCAGCGAAAAGACCGCTCCTGAAGTTGGGTCCAGACAAAAGGGGCTGAGTCAGCGCCTTTGGTGGAATCATACAGAGGACGAGCAATAGTAGAGAAATCAGGGATCCAGATGGGACAGTATCCTGCAATACTGAGAAAGGTGCTCAGAGCCTTGCAGTTATCAGGGACAGGGAGACTACAGACAGCCTGGACACGGGTGTACGAAGGGACCTGGTACCCTTGGAGATTTGAAAGCCAAGGTAGGTGACACAAGGAAGGCATACTTGAAATCAATGTAAATATGGCCACAGGAAAATTTAAAAGGCAGACCCACTATCTGAAAGACTCAGATAAATAATAATAATAACAGTTTATATACCGCAATACCTTGAAGAGCTATGTGGTTTACAAAAGATTAGAGAAGGTACAAAATAATTGAACTTAAGATGTGTACTAACACATAAGAATTGTTCTCAATCCCTATTCTATATCAGGTTCCTACCCCAAAGAGCTGACTTATAAAATTAAGCTAAAAGCAGTTCTGGATCCACCCACTAAGCAGGGTAGTCTGACACAAGCGCTCTCTAAAGCAGCAGTCCCTTCACTATCAGCTGACTGGCAAAAATATTTACTTCAATACAAAAGCATTCCTAAAAATTACATTGTTATACCTAAACTTACATTTTTTATATACAGAAATACAAAACAAAGATTGGAATATACAGTAAAACTTTGGATTGCAAATAACTTGGTTTGCAAGTGTTCTATAAGACAAGCAATGATTAAATTTTAACTTGCTATACCAGCAACATCTTGCAATACACGTACATACAGTATAGAAGCATCACATTTTCACAACTGAGCCAATGGTTCCTCTCTATATGACGCTGCAGAAATGCAGTGACTGTTCCAAACGAGCAAGGGCTTGCAATACAAGTGTGTATATTTTTGTACACGAGTGCCCTGGAATACAAGCATACTTCTGGAACAAATTATGTCCCAAACCAAAGTTTTACTGTACTCACAAGTTTAAACATTGTTCATTTTTATTTTTTTTTTACAATCAACATGGGTCTCAGTAGAGACTTACTCCCCCTTCCTACAGAATTTCACAAAGGAGAGAGAGTTGCTTAAAGATCAAAGAGATCAAATTACAGATGTAGTCCTTTTCAGAATTTTTAAATTTAGACAAATAACTACTAAATTTGGACAAAGAACTTCTTTTTAGCATGGAATATAAGTTCCAAAAATCATATTTTTCGTTTATATGCATTTCTGAATATGCATATACATTTTATAACATAGCCAAAAACTTCAAATGCAAAACCACTTATCTGTTTCAGGAGAAACCACATTGGAAGTGCTACACACTTCATGGCCCTTATCAGCACAAAAGGAAAAGTACTCTCCTCTCATGCTGTGAACAACTGACAGTTTAAACTTCACTGATACATTTGAACAGACAGAAGTCATAAAGAACCCGGAATACTTCCGGTACTTGGGAATCAGATGAAGGGAAGAATTTGGCAAGGTCTGAAGCAAGGGCGGTGCTGAATAGAGTGGGGCTAATTTTAAAGCCCTGGGGTAGACGGGTCCAGGTTACTTAGGAGGTTTGTCCAGTGGAAGGGTTTTCCCATTGGAATGCAAAATAGGCTGACTGGAAGAGGAACTGACAGCAAACGAATGCATAAAAACCTGACGAGTTATGTCCTCTTCCAGGGAGCCAGAGGGGGCCAGCCCACACCAAATATCGGCCATTCTAACTGGCACAGACAAATAAGGGTTGATTTGTTAAGTATAATCAAAGACAAATTCCTTTTTTAAAATTAGCTAACATATCAAGGGATCCCCACAGGTAGACAGACATCCCCCCATTGTGCAATGGAGGACAAAAACACTTCCCTGAATTCCTGGCCCCGCCCGTCTCCGGACTAGGGAAACGCAGTACTAACAGGTCCACACTCGCTTCGTCCTCAAGGACGTCTCAGGCACTCTCAAACACACAAAACACAACAGATTTCAGTTCAGTTACTCAACCAGAAAATAACAGTTCCTAGAATCCCTTTCCCACAACTTTTCAGCGACAGATCACGTGGCTTACTAGGCAGGAGACGAGAGACAGGATAGGGATGATCAATCCCCACTTACCAGATAGTGGCCACTCCAGGTACAGATACAGATACAGATTCTTGTACTTTAAACTGAGACTAGATAAGTCAGTTGAAGCGGTCCAACGTCCTGAGGTCTGCCAACCCCCCAAAAGGAAGGCAGCCGGCTAAGCAGACATATCAGCCGTAGGACCAGAAACAAGTGACCAATCGAGTAACCAGTGGTCAAGAGACCTTCAAGTCCCTGTTCAGGCGCCAAATGAAAGGTCACTTGGATACACAAAGTCAGAGGTATGAAGAAAGTACAAGAGTTTTTTATTCACAGCATGCCGGGACTCTAGTGCAGTTAATAGCCTGCCTACTAGAGTGTCAGAAACAGGAAATACACGGACTTTTATGCCCTTTTCGCAAACTAATATATGCAAAAACTACAATTTTCATTTGTTACTTCTATAACTTTCTACAATTATTATTGGTCCTAAGCCAGCACTTATAATAGGCTCAGGGATACAACTTATAGTCCTATAGGAAACTAGCTCATTTCTCTGCTTATCTAAATCTTACAGGTCTAAAGGCTACATGTACAGAAGGGCAGGGCACATCATGGCTCAAACTCTTATCTATTCAGCTTACAATGTGGTAGGGCAAGGACATACATTTCAGGCAGATGCAGTCAATAGATTATACACTGTTTTTAGCTATGTAGGCCAGAGCAATATTTTAAACAACAGTTAACTATTTCATGACCCTACATTTTGACCCTACAGAAGTGAAGCAGAAGTTCCTGAGAGTGATGCAAAGGGTTCGGTACCAGTACCGAAAATGAGTTTGAAACCCTGCCAAGTCTTCAACCTTTTTCTCCTTACAAAAAGGAAAGCCAACAGGCACTGCTCTCCCTCCTGCCCCAGGGCTTCTGCAGCCCCTGAAACAGGCAGCAAGAGCAGGGCAGAGTGCAGGGCGGCAATGGAGCAGGAGAGTCGGCAGAGAGGTGTGCGACAAGCCCCCAGCAGTCGCTTTAGGAGTCAGATCAAGAATTTTGTGTAGTGAATTGCTACTTATGAATGTCCCTCCCCTCATTTGCATGTGCAGATCGGAAGATGGTCAGCAGAGAGGTAAGTGAATTGGGCCGGAGGGGAATTTGGTCGCTAAGGGGTTGCAAACCAATCGGTACACGATCAGTTTGCTTTGTGAATCTAGCCCATAGTCTAAGACTTCTGGGCTGCAGTCCATTTCATTCCCCTCAGAGATATCTTCCTCTACCATAGGGGTGTCAAAGTCCCTCCTCGAGGGCTGCAATCCAGTTGGGTTTTCAGGATTTCCTCAATGAATATGCATGAGATCTATCTATTAGTATACAATGAAAGCAGTGCATACAAATAGATCTCATGTATATTCATTGGGGAAATCCTGAAAACCCGACTAGATTGCGGCCCTCGAAGAGGGACTTTGACACCCCTGCTCTACCTCCAAAAGAGATTCTTCACTCTCTAAAGCTGGGTACAAGCTATCCTCTGGAACAGCATTTGGCCTGTCCTATTCATGGAGTTTTTCCCTTCCAATGAGCCTCTGCTTGGAAAGCAAAGTTTTATCATCCTGGGAGTGCTGTGGGACAGGGGATTTCTTAGCAGAAGGCAGTAAGACAGAGCTCCTAGGCTTCATTCCCTGTTCTGTGAGGAACGTCCTTCCCTCCAGGTTCCTGATTGCCTCCCTCTGTTTTCAGCTGGCCTTGATTTATTCTCCTGTGTAACTTTCACTGGTGCTCTAACCACATTCTGCCTGTCAGCAGAACCCCTTTCCTTAACCCTTGCTATGTCAGATTGCCTGACCAGAGGTTTAACTGGAGAATTAACAGATGGTTTATAAAAGGGATTATAGTGGCTTGGAATAGGTATTCTATTCTTTTCTGCTATCCCTTCTCTGTTCTGCCCTGCCTGTCTGATCTTAGCACAGGGAACAGAGTTAATGGGCAGCTTCCTTGGCTTAGGAATAGGCACATTTTCTTTAGGAACAGGGTTTAAAGCAGATTTTGAACCAGTGACAGGGGCTTCCCTGCCACATATGCTTATTTTTTAAATTTCTTGTAACTAAAAAATCTTAGCACTTATCTTGCAGAAGAAATCAGGAATACCAACAGACATGAATCATGCTTTTTTCAACTGTTTCAGGAAAAACAGGTCTCCATAGGCTGATTTCTGAATTCTATAACTCTTCTCAGCACTGAGTTTGTTTTTTAAATCTTCTTAGCACAACTGTTCCCTCTAAGCCAGGTGGGAGTCCTCCAAATGCATTGCTGCCATGGGAGGGGGGGGCAGTGCTTCAATATTGTATCTTAAACACTTGCATATACTGTAGATTTTATACAGAAGTTCATAAACTTCCTGCAAAACTGAAAGACTATGCCTGAAGCAGAGGTGAACTCTAGCCTACATTTGCTCCTTGGTAAGAACTACCCTGTGGCTCGCCTGATTGATGAGTAGGTAAAATTAATCAGATAAATTTAATAGCTTTAAGCAATGTGACAATAACTGGAGGTAAAAGAACCCATTTCTAGATCTTGTACCTGGGCAAGAAAATAAAGGAAGATTAAGGGTTTTACTAGGTCCTAATCTAAATAATGGCTGGATGAGAGGGGATTGATTCTTTCCTCTTACATCACACTGGGGGATGAACTATGGCCTAGGCACATGTGTCTAGGGGCCAAATACAAATCATAGAAACATAGAAAGATGATGGCAGAAAAGGGCTATAGCCCATCAAGTCTGCCCACTCTATTGACCCACCCCTTTAAGTCAATCAATTACTCTGTAAAAGTATATTGTTACTGTCTTTTTGGGATGGCAGGTGGTCACATCTGAGTTCCCACATCATCTACAATGTCAGTATCCCTTTTGGCAGGGGGTTGACAAGTCACTCAATGGGGTGAATGAGAGTAGGAGATATTCACAATTATTCTAGACTGGAGTGAATACTATATATGCTATTAACTTCCTAGTCTCTGTGGGTTAACCTAACAAAGAAGGAAGTAAGTATTTTCCTTATAGTCTCAGTGGTTAAATTCCCAGTGCACCTCAAATAAGGGAACTCAGTAAAATGTATGCATTCCTCAAGAACTTTCTTAGACAGTGGGTATTTGAGATTCCCGTAGATAATGAAAGCACTGTATGCCTAGCCCTAGATATATTGAGAAAGTTTGGTGTCTTTTAGTCCATTATTTATCAAAGACTTGCCGAGAAATATTAAAACTTTGTAATGGTAAGACCTGACTATAGCTAGTAGTGTTATAACTTTAGTTTGTAACCCTTATAATCTAGAGACCCCTCGTGAACACTGATCCTAATTAAGAACATCATTTAACATTGTTTAGACTCTTGGAGGGGTATAATTTTAAAAAAAGTCTAATTTCCTTTTTGGCCTAAGGCTTTAAGCATCCAAAGTAGGCAGCAGGGAAATGTCCATTTTTGAAAAAAACTTCCAAAATGTGGGAGGTTTTTGAGAATGGCCTACCTGTACATTCAGGTGTTTAATCGCCCAGATTGCCACTACATCTACATTACATTACATTACATTACATTAGAGATTTCTATTCCGCCATTACCTTGCGGTTCAAGGCGGATTACAAAAGATATAAAATGGGGGTTAAAAAAGATATAAAGAATAGGGGTTACAATGGAAGAATAATAGTCATTTCTAGCGTTGTACGGAGTAGATCATTTGTTGAGAGTTGTAAAGGGTCGATCCATTGTCATTTCTTGAGTTGTTAAGAGCAAGTGTTGTTAGGAGTAAGAGATTTTAAGAGTAGGTGTGGTTAGGACTGTTTCAGGGCTTTCTTGAAGAGTATAGTTTTTATTTCTTTTCTGAAAATCTTGTAGTCTGGGGTGGTTAACAGTAAGTTGGAGATTTGGTTATCTAGTTTTGCAGCTCGAGTGGCTAGGAGGCCTTCGTATTGTTTTGACCGTTTTACTTCCTTGATCGGGGGAGGTGTAAAAGGGGAGTGCGTTTTTCTATGTCTGGTTGAGGTTGCTTGGATGAGGCGATTGTTTAGGTAGGCTGGGCTATTTCCATTTAGGATTTTGAATATCATGCAGTAGAATTTAAATAATATTCTTTCTTGGATTGGTAGCCAGTGTGAGTTGATGTAGGCTTCTGTGATATGATCATGTTTCCTCAGTGAGTAGATGAGTCTCAGAGCAGTATTTTGGATTGTTTGTAGTTGCTTGGTCATCGTGGCAGGGCAGGGGAGGTAGAGGATGTTACAGTAGTCTAGCAATCCTAGGATTAGGGATTGCACTATAAGCTGGAATAGTGTTCTTTCAAAGAATTTCCGGACTTGTCTCAGGTTTCTCATTATTGCGAAGGATTTCTGTATGGTTTTATTTATTTGCAGTTGCATAGTACAGCATCTGTCTATTGTCACTCCTAGTAGTTTTATAGTGGTTTGGATTGGATAGTTGATTGAATTTAGTTCTAAATTGGTTATAGTTGGGACTTTGTCATTTTCGAGGAGGATGAATTTAGTTTTATCTGGGTTGAGTTTCTGTTTGTGTTCTTTCATCCAGATCGTGACTGTTTCTATTTTTCGACGTATTATGTTTGTCATGGTGGTCTTTGGCTGATCATATGGTATGAGGATGGTGATGTCATCTGCATAACTATAGGTGGTTATGCCTAGGTTATCCAGGTATGCTCCGAGAGAGGCAGTGTATAGGTTGAAGAGAGTAGGGGATAGTGGGGATCCCTGTGGTACGCCGCAAGGGTTGACCAAGGATCTGATTTTTCTTTGTTTGATTTTACTCTGTAGGTTCTGGATTTTAGGAATCCTTCAAACCAAGAATATACTGTATCTGAGATACCTATTGCATCCAAGATTTGAAGAAGGATGTTATGATCGACTAGGTCAAATGCTGCAGTCAGGTCTAGTTGTATGAGAAGCATTTTTTTTCCTGTGCTGAGATGTTGTCTGGCTGTGTCCATAAGGGAGCCTAGGAGTGTCTCTGTGCTGAAGTTGGTTCGGAATCCTGATTGCATGGGGTGGAGTAGGTTATGGTCATCTAGATAGTTTGTGAGGAGTTTGGCTACTAGGTCTTCTGTAATTTTGACATATAGCG
Organism: Geotrypetes seraphini; assembly: GCF_902459505.1. Classification (NCBI taxonomy): domain Eukaryota; kingdom Metazoa; phylum Chordata; class Amphibia; order Gymnophiona; family Dermophiidae; genus Geotrypetes; species Geotrypetes seraphini. The sequence goes on from NC_047101.1 coordinate 35,821,179, forward strand.
GTATTGATGCAATGGATCTGAGGTTGGATGGTTGGTCCGTTGGTCCTTTTGGGTCTTTTTGAATTGGGGTGATGATGATTTTGCTGAGGTCAGTAGGGAAAAAGCCATCTACCTTTAAGCCCTATTCTCAAAAAAAAAAAAATCGCCCAAATCCCAAACGCCCAAAACAAGACCTTTTATGCATGGGCGGGACCAGTCCTTTACCCAAAAGCACAATTCTCTAACCGGCGTCTGTCATAAGCACAGTTAGAGAATTTTGGAACTGTCCCCACCACCACCCCTGCCTCCCCCCTGGCAGCCGCAGCTCAGCAGCCCAATCTGGAACTTATACCTTGGTCTAAGTCAAAAACGTATAAGTTCTTCAAACTTTCAATTATGGCTTCAAACTTTCGATTAAGTCTAGATCAGCCCACATCCCACCCACCTCCCGCCCTAACCACTCCTTTTCACTCTAGGCACCCATTGGCAGTGAAAAGGCCTAAGCTGCTTTTACATACTTCTAAAACCCATTTCGATTATTGGTACTTGACGACCTGTTTTTTTTATCATACAAGTGCCAATTTAGGCGGGTTTTTAGACGTATTTTCTTTTTGATTATGTACCTCTTGTGTTCTAAACACTGGAATGGGTTGAAGTAAGTTTCCTTTTGACCTGTAATAAGCCAAAGGATGTAAATCCTAGCTGATTCTTGCTTTCTTTAAGAATTTAACAGCTGAAGCTGTGGCAAGAAATGTAGCCCAAGAACAAGCAGAAACAGTACCCATAAAGCAATTAACATACTAATGAAGCTGAGAGCTTGTATTTCACCATAACTCATTTTTAAAAACTAGTAGCAATTATGTGTATTTGTTTTAAAATGTGTAAAGTATTATGTGTAAAGTGCTTTTTCTGATTTGCTCTTGATAATTTATTGTAGTGCACTGTTATTATTTAAAAATCAATAAATAATTTTTTTTAAAAAGAAATAAAGATATTCCTTCAACTTCCACCAGAATGAAGCTTTTAAAATGTAAACAAAGAGTAGAGATGCATGAACCAGCAAAGTATACAGGAGTTAACAGGATCCTTCATTCTAATTGCCAGAAGTGTTTCAGGGAATTAAGAAAAATGAAACTTTCACCCATAAGATTAAGTGGGAATGCTATCTGATGACTGCCAGTCTAAGCACAGCTAGGACAGGAGACTCTCAGGGCTGGATTCTCTAATATTGCCGGTAAAATCTGATGGGTCGATGTTGCGGCCGTAAATTAAAAAATCCGAGCCATTCTCAAAGAACCATGCATGCAAATGAGGTCTGTGGAAGTCTGCGGAGGGCCGTCAAATGTACGTTAGATCAGTCACTGATGATAGCAATCAGCATATGCACAGAATAGTCTACAGAAAGGGACGTAAATGTGTGCATGTGCCAGGAAAAACTACTCCATATGCACGCATACCATAGGCATGACTTATTGGAGCACATCACATGCAGCTTTAGCCATTAGGCGCTCATGTAAAAAAAAGAGATTAAAGTCAAGCAATTCTTAATGACAGTTTCATTTTTCTATTGACTTTTCGCTCCTGAAATTGAAGTACAGTAGCTGAAAAAATGATACGTTCGCTGTTGCCGCACAACACATGTGAAGATCACATATGCATATAATTCATGGGCTTTTGAGTTTAACACCACATGACAAATCTCAGTATGCTTTGTGGGGTTTTCTTGCCGTAAAGCAAATAAATGCCCACGAATATCATAAATGTGTGCCAATAGATGGCATGGGTGACTAGGAGGGGTGGAGAACTACCAGGAAACGCTACGTCATAGGTGTGCCAGTGCTATTGGATGGAAGGGAAGGGATGGGAGGGGCAATCATCGGCTTTCAACAAACATGTATAAGACACACCTTTAATGCACATGTTTGAGATGCGTGCTATTGAGATTTTTTTTCCCGTCACTATATATATATTTTTTACTACTATATATTTAAGCATTTATATACCACTTATATTCTAAGTGGTTTGCATTCAGATACTCAAGCATATTTCCCTATCTGTCCTGGTGGGCTCACACTCTTCCTAATGTGCCTGGGGCAATGGGGGATTAAGGCCCAAATTCTGTAACCAGCGCCTATTTCAGAGGCGTCCAACTAGAAAGGTGCCTATCTAAATTGAAAAACAAGCGCAATTAAGCTTTTTAATCTAAATTGAAAAACAAGCGCAATTAAGCTTTTTAATCTAAATTGAAAAACAAGCGCAATTAAGCTTTTTAATCTAAATTGAAAAACAAGCGCAATTAAGCTTTTTAATCTAAATTGAAAAACAAGCGCAATTAAGCTTTTTAATCTAAATTGAAAAACAAGCGCAATTAAGCTTTTTAATCTAAATTGAAAAACAAGCGCAATTAAGCTTTTTAATCTAAATTGAAAAACAAGCGCAATTAAGCTTTTTAATCAGCACTGATTGAAACCTAGGCGCCTATCAAGAAAGCGCGATTCTGTAACAAGGAGCCTCTAAAAATGTAGGAGGCCTTCAAAAAATAGGCGCTATGCATGTTAGGCGTGGGCGTGGCTTCGTGTTAGGCGTGGGCGTGGCTTCGTGTGGGCGTGGCTTCGTATTAATCACTGCTCTTAAGCGTGCTTAAGTGCTCAGCTAGGCGCCTAACTTTTAGTTGTGCCTAGAGCTGGCCTATTTCTTGGGCGCCTCCAAAATAGGTTCCGCTCAGCGTGATTCATTCAACCGCACCCAATTTTACTTGAATCCCGCTGAACAGTGCCTAATAAGGTGCCTAACTTTTGGGCACTTCTTATAGAATTTGCCCTTGGATGATCAAATGCTGTTCATTCTTCATCTTCAGCTTATTTCATAAAATTTTGTATATTAGCCTATGTAATTAATTTTCTCCAATCTAATTTATTTTATCATTTTATTCTCATAATGTAACTTGGGGTGTTTTGCCTATGATAGATGGTTTGAAGCATATTAGAAATGGCTATGTGTGCAGTGGCGCAGCAAGGGTGAGTGGCGCCCGAGATGGTGGTGCCCCTCCCCCACCCTCTTCTCCACCCCCCCACTCCTTCCTGAACCTCCCTGCTGTGCGTGCACACCCCCTTCCCTTCCCCTGTGCCTTTTTAATTTTCCAGGTGCGAGCAACATCACAAATTTGCTGCCCGTGTCATGTTGGCTATCCCTCTGACATCACTTCCTGGGCGCGGGGCCTGGAAATGATGTCAGAGAGAGGTAACACCGATGCGGGCAGGGAAGGGTGTACGTGCATGGCAGCGGTAGTCAGGAAGGAGCGGGGAGGACGGGCACCTGCACCCCTTACAAATATCGTGCCCTGGACGTACCCCTCTCCCCTTACTACGCCACTACAGCACATTTGCACTAGAGTTCTCCATAGTTTTTTCTGATCCACACAGTGAAAAGCTTTGCTGTAGTCGACGAAGCAAAGGTATAGGGTTTTTTTTGTATTCTTTGCTCTTCTCCAATATCCTGTCTAACATTGGCAATAATGTCTTTTGTTCGTCAACCTTCTCTGAAACCATCCTGAACTTCGAGTCGTACTTGCTCAATGGATGATTGTAGCCTTTATTGTATTATTTTTAGCAATTTGCTGGCATGTGGAATTAATGCAATTGTTCTGTAGTTGTTACAGTCCTTGGTGTCACCTTTCTTCGGTATAGATATGAACAGTGATCTCTAATCGGTTGGCCATATTTTTTCCTTCCAAATCTGTTGACATAGTTAAGTGAGGGCCATGATAGCACCTTCTGAGCCTTTTATTAATTCAATTGGAATACCATCAAAAGCAGGTGACTTGTTTTTCGATAAAGCTTTCATTGCTGCTATGACTTCTTTTAAAATATTTGGTTCTTCTTCGACTTCGCTTTCCAGTTCCATTTCACCAATATTACTGCCTTGTTTGTATAAATTTTCCTTAGCAGGTCCTTATTTTTGCTTTTAGTAAGAATGTAGCATGCTTTGAGAGATGTCATCTTTGTAGCGGCATGAATAATTTTTATATCTTTAAAGACTCTCAGAAATCTGTAAAATGGCAGTACTGTATTTTATACAGAGAGATAGGATAAAAACGAGAAAAGAAAAGGGAAAACTTACCCCTCCCTCCTCCTAAACATTGTTTTGAAAAGTTTGCATTCATCATTATAATGTTTTGATTTGTTAAACAGATATTAATGTGAGGTATGCATTCTTTGCCTGGGCATGTTACTGGCCTCTTCAATGCTGTTTTCAATGGCTTCTGTTTATCAACATTACTGTCATTTCTGTTTCCATCAAAATGTATTTAAATAGCAAGATGTTGACACCATGTACGTATTATTAGCTAGTCAATATTTGACAAATATTAAACATTATTTATGTCCTTATTATATTTTATTTTATTTTACTTCCCAACAAAGACTTATCAAAATTCTGCAATTCATGCATTTAGATGCAACCCATTAGGTTTTTGTTCCCTTGGGGCATTCATATGGAGCATATTTTAATTTTCCACACTACAGTTATGTTGACCCTTGAAATCTCACACAAAATACCTTTTTTTCTGACCCTGGGCTCTTTTTGTAGTATTATTTCAATATTTTGTGATAACATTTGTATTTCTTGCTGATAGTTTGACCATTAAGAATCACTCAGCCTGTACTGAAATATAATGATATCTGCTGAACCATGCCAAGGAAGGATAATTCAGTTCAGGGAGGTTATTCTATCTCATCACATACACAAAAGCATGAAATATAAATGCATATTCTTTTTTTCTAGATGAACTTTATTCATTTTTTTCTCTTACTCCGAACTTGTCAAAAGGGAACACAGCGTCCATGCAGAAAACAGTTGCAGTGGAAAAAAAGCCATATGCCATTTCAAACCTTTATGTACCTACTGCATCATTGCAAGAACATTCTCTACTCCTGTATAGGTAGCACAATCAAGCAAAGAACTGTAGGGACCCCTCCACTACTGTTGCTAAGGTTTTCTGCATTTGGAATTCCCTTATACCTTGGGTTTTGTTGTGGTCTTCTCCATATTTCTGCTGGACTGTCTCTTGTTGACCACCTGCCTGTTTTCTTGGACTTTAATTTTATTTGTAACTAGTTTATTTTAACTTGTACTTAAAAAAAAAAATTGGCATAAACACTAAAGCATATGTAAACCCCACCACATTTACCAAGTACACCTCAATGGCTTCAAGGGCTAAGGGCAGGATTCACTAAATTCCAAACCGTGTGGGATCCATTTCCGTTTGCATGCCGGCTGACCAATTCAGTAAAGGCCTGCATGAAAATGGGGACGATTGTTAACACACCCTCCTACCCACGGCCAGAGCGATCCCCGCTCATGCACACACCCTGACAGTAGTGACAGGAGAAGCAGCCCCCTGTCACTGCTGTCAGGGCTCAGCCCAGCCCAGGTCTCTCTTGCCTGCTCCGGACTCTCCTGCTCTCTGCCACTGTTCCCTGCAGTGCAAGCCCGTAGTTTTAAAGGGGGCCTGCACTGCGGAGAACGGCGGCAGAGAGCAGGAGAGTCCTGGAGCAGGCAAGAGAGATCTGCCCGACATCCCCCCAGGCCCCGATCTCTCCTGCCTGCCCTGCTCTGCCGCGCTCCCCCAGAGAAAAAAAACAGGAAGGATGCCAATATCCTCCTGCCATCAGCGTTTTGTTTTGTTTTTTTAAATGCTGCATGTTTGGCTAATCAGTGACTTCCCTTATGGAAGTCCCTGATTGGCTGAGGTGCCCCAGCCCCTCCAAAGGGAGGAACCTGAGGCGCCTCAGCCAGTCAGTGCCTTAGGCCTCTCCCCGTTGTAACCCGCAAGCTACGGGCAATGTGTCCAGGACTGCGGGAACAAGGATTTTTCCTTGTGAGCCGCGGAAGGCTCCACAAGGAAGGGAAAAAGCAAACTAGTTTAGAATAAGGATTTTGCCCACAAGTAGTTCATGAAAACCAGGACTGGATTTATTTGAGTTGCCAAACAGTGAAACCAAAAACATAAATAATTTGTCAGGACTTTTCACCAAGCAATCCAGTCTTTTCAAAAAACAAAACTCAATTTCAATATCATACACAATAAAGTTTCAAATTCAAATAGAAAAAGGGCTCTGTATTTATCAATGAGCCTCAGCTTCAAAGTTCTTTCAAAAAGAAAAACTAACAAAAAGAAAACAGTCTCTTCCCTTTGATAGTACACTTGGACTACTGTCAGTGACACAGCACTGCACTCCTTCAGCAATTGAAAATGCTAACCAGGTGGTGTGCTCCACGTGTTGTAATACTGCTACACAAAATAGAGCCCTCTATCCCACCTCAAAACGTGGGGCTAAATCCCCCACCACACTGGCTGGATAAAGTGAAACCCAAAAGATTATCAAATGTCAGTTTTACAGTCTCACACTTCTGTGCTGCTCTGCTTCTGTTTCAGCAGGGCAAAAACACATCCTCAAAAGAAAAAAAAACCAAAACAGTTCACTGTCCAAAGCATAAGTAATTGAAATACTCTTTAGGCAGATTTTGTACTTGCCTTGCAGAGACACACTTCCATGGGTTGATAATCTGATTGAACCTCTGGGCCTGGTTCTGATTCCAACTCCATAGCTTGTGAAACTTCAGAGAAGTCAGGAGTCATCTCAGCTCCAGCTTCAACAATCTCCATGCATTCTGGGGTTTGTTGGTCCTGCAGAGCTCTTAGTCCTGAGCTAGGCTGCCAGTACTTTTCTTGTGACTGTTCTCCACCTCTCCAATTCTCCCTCTGCCTTTCCAACTGCTCAGACCTGAGATTAAGGAACTTGCAGCCCCGCCCAACCTTCCCAGGTGCAAAGCATTTCCGGTCACAAGACCTGGGAAGTTGAGGGGGAGGGGAAGTCTGTAGCTCAACCCCTAAGCTCCCTCTGCTGGCCTTAGTGAAAATAGCAGGCGAAAAGGGAAACTGTTCTTTAGCTTGAGCAGAATGGGCACTAACTGCTCCAGGCATAGGCCTTATACTAGGGCCAGTCCTAGCAGGCCTACCTCGCATACCACATACCCCCCCCTTAAACGACTGCTAGGGGTGGGCCTATGCTTATCAGGGTCCTTTTCCCCAACCCGGGATAAAGCATCAGCATTGGTGTTTCCTATTTTTACCCCCCTTTCTAGCAGGAGGGTTAATGGGACTAGCAGTATAGAAATCTCCGTCCCAATGTCACTCCTGTGACTGAGATAATTCTGCTGGTGCCAACATTACTGGAAGGTAATCTTCCTCTAAGGAACCTAGGCGGGCATCAAACCCAGTGATTAATTCACACATTTCCTTAAGATCTTTTTTCCCAATTAGTTCCACTTGGACCTGCACCTTTTTCACCTCCTCCTGTACCTCATTAACAGCGCATGCAATGTTTTTAACTTCATCTATGTGATCCGGTTGTTCCCCAACATGGCATTCAATATGCTCTATCTGTTACTTGAGGCCCTGGGTATTCGACTTCAGTTCTTGCAAATCCTTTTGATATTGTTGCAGATTCTCCTCCAGGGCAGTTCTGAGCAACTGATCTGACTGGGAAATTGTTTCACTTAATCTGTTGCCTAGGCTGCCCTGTAATTCTTGTACCACCCTTTCCCACTGATGCTGCTGACCTTCCTGTCTTTTAGCCAGATCTTGATGTAATTTACTGAACTGTTGCTCTACAGCTTTCTCTATCTCGGCCAGTGGGTCAGAGCTGGACTGTGGTATAACAGTAGTTGGAGGACTTGTCTCCCCCTCTAGCGGAGCCACAGAGAATCCGAATCCCTTGACTCCTCTATGAGTGGGTAACAATTGCTTCCACTGCTCTAGCTTAGGGTGCCAGATTCGCTCGCATATCAACTGTGCAATGCGGTCACCCTTCTTAATTTGGAACTCCTCCTCAGCATTATTTATCATTAAGACGAGCACATTACCCCAATAGTCAGGGTCAATCACGCCCGCCCCTATATCGATAGCGTGTTGGGAGGCTAAACCGGACCGTGGGGCTATTCTCAAGTAAGACCCCGGTGGTGGTGATACCTGAATATCCGTCGGTATCAACACTCTACCTTTAGCCCCCACCACTGCATCCTGAGCGGCATAAACATCGCACCCCGCCGCCTTCTCGTAAGCAAAGGTGGGTGCTAGAGCATGTTCTGATAAGGGAGCCCATCTGATCGTAGGGCACCAGCGAGAATGGATCCTTCCTCCCTGAGGCGGATACCATTTACGTGGCCTTTTCTTCCTGGGCCTTTCCCTAGAGCCATCCCTCGCCATCAGAGTACACCGACCTCTCTCTCCTTTTATCAGGCTTTTAGAGCATTTCTTATGTTGTATACTTTCCCCTAGCTCTGCCCAATCCCGACCTAAAATCAGAGGGGCCGGGGCTTTGGGAATAACCGCTACCCTCAGGGTTTGTACCTCCCCTTTGTATCCTATAGGGATGAGATACTGAGGATAGGAACTTTTACCCCCATGAACAAAGACCACAATCACCTTCTCCGTGATCTTGTTAAAGGGACCCCTTTTCCTGGCCTGGTCCTAACAAGCGCGGGACATGATGGACTGCTCTGCCCCTGTGTCCAGTAGGGCCTTAATCTTCCTGCCATTTATTTGCACCAATATTTCATAAGGTCCTGAGGGGGTCCGGGAGGTAGTAAGTGCCAATTTGACCCGGCATTGTTTTTGCATATGCCCAGCCTTCCCACATCTAAAACAAGTGATGGGACTCTTTCTGGGCGTTGTTGGGTCTGGTACCTTCCTCAAGGACGGAGTGTTACTTTCATAGGACTTATTCAGAGGTCTCGACTGACTTCCCTGTCCCCTACTTGATCACCTACTCCCCTGGGCTTCTCCCGCAGGTGTAGTGGTGTTCAGGGAATCTAAATAGGCCTCTGCCAGGTCGATTACCTGGGCTAAAGAACGACTACCCTGTCTCTGGATCCAGGCTTTTAAACTTTTAGGCACCGCTTCTAGAAATTGCTCATGCAATAATTCGGTGAGCAAAGCCTGGGCATCCCCCAAGACAGGGTTGTAGCCACCTTTCAGCTAATTTTCTTAGACGATGTAAGAGGGCTTTGGGTCTTTCCTTCTCCCCCATTTGGGCACCCCTAAACTCTTGCCGATAGTGCTCCCTAGTGAAGCCTAGATAGTCTAAGATGTGGTTCTTTATGGCCCTGTAGTTACTGGCTAGCTCAGGACCAAGAGTCTGATAGGCCATCAATGCTTTAGGTTTGGCTTTCACAGAATATCCAACCCACACTGAAATAACATCATCAAAAAAGGAGGGGTTTTTTTTTGGGGGGGGGAATTAGAAACATTTTTTTTAAGATTGTTATACACACTAGTGTCGCAGCCTAAGAATCACTCAATATAATATATAGCCAGTGTTCTCCCCAGAAATTTTTTCCAGCCGGGTGGCATGAAAAAGTAGCCGGGCGGGATGGGGAAATTTGGTAGTGGGGAAAATTAAGGGCTCCTTTTACAAAGGTGCTTTAGGGCCTTAATGCATGGAATAGCGTGCGCTAAAATGCCCTGTATGTTAGCCGCTACTGCCTCCTCTTGAGCAGGTGGTAGTTTTTCAGGTAGCGCACGCTAATCCGTTGCGTGCGCTAAAAACGCTAGTGTACCTTTGTAGAATGAGCCCTAAATGTGTTCTAGTTTTATTAGTTAATTATTATTGTTTTCCAATGCTCAATATGACTTCCTTTTTTAAGGTTTGACACTTGTGCTAGAATATTTTTACTAAATTTAAGAAGTATCCAATTCTAGAAGTGAATAATTAGATATGCGCCCTCTTTCAAATGGTATAGAGGTTTAAAAAAGGGAAATGCGTTAATGAAGTCATTGGGTTCAACCTAGCCATTTATTTCTGCATGAATTTAAACAACTGAAAAAAAGATAAATATAGTTCATTCAGTCATACAAGAAACGGCTCTACAGCACCTCTAATAATGTTTTGATCACTAGGTTCCTTCCTGAGGTCTCGCTGAGGATATGAAATGGATGCAATCCCCACTTTCAGACCTCTTCCACATAATTTATGGAGAGGTGTTACTGAGCCTTGAAGGAGACCTGTGTGATTGCACTACAGCAAAATAAAAAAGTAAAAGATAAAGATCAAAGTGAGAGCTAGGGCAAAACAGTTTAGGTAAAGATGCAGGTAATAATTAGCAATGTATTAAAAATATTTTATTTTTATTTGCTTATAATGTCATTTGAAAGCTGCTTGATGTTAATACAACTTTAATTTAATACCTTATAGTGGGTGTGTGTGTGGTGGTAGTGGTGGGACAATGCCTACGTCAACAGTAAAGTAAGAATAGGGTCATTAAATCCTGTGGCGTACCTAGTATATATGACAGCCAGTGCTGATCATTTTTTTTAAACTCGCCTCTATCTAAAAAATATATTTTTAGTAATAATCCATGAGTCACACAACAAGGGTGCACCTAGGAAAGGCAGCATCTTAAACACAGCAGTGAGCACTAGAACACCAACCAACAAGTTTCAAGTTTCAAGTTTATTAGATGATTTGATAAATCGCTTAATCAAATATTCTAAGCGATGTACACTTTAAATTTAACAATTAGTAAATATAAAAAAAGAACAAACAATACAGTACATACAATTATTAAATAATGGGTAAGAACTCATGATTATTAACATTGATAACCGGGAAGGAAGGGAAGAAATACAATTCATAAAGTAAAGAAGAAACATTGATGGAAAACACATAAGGGAAAAATTAACACAGGTTTCAAATAGAAAATGTAATACTAAAACTAAAATTATAATGTAAAAGCATCTTTAAAAAGGAAAGTTTTGAGTTCAGTTTTAAATTTTCCAAGTTCTTTTTCCTCTCGTAAGAAAATAGGAAGAGCGTTCCATGTCTGTGGTGCAGTACATGAAAAAATAAATTGTCTCCTTGTATTGATAATTTTTAACGAAGGGACAGATAACAGATTTTGTTCACTAGAACGTAATATTCTTTTTGTAGAATAAGGAACAAGAAAACGATATAAAAATGCTGGGGTTTTGTTGGCTAGAGTTTTAAAGATAATTAAACATAATTTATAAGTAATTCTGTAATTGACAGGGAGCCAATGAGCCTCTTTGAGGAGTGGTGTTACATGATCATATTTTTTTGCATTGGTTATTAATTTTATGGCTGTATTTTGTATGATTTGTAATCTTTTAATTTCATATAGTGCAATTCCTTTAAATAAGGAATTGCAATAATCTATTTTAGACATCACCAAGGAGTGAATAAGAATTGTAATTGATTTAGGACAAAGAAATTTTGAAATGGACCGAATTTTGCGTAAAACTAAACAAGCCAGATCCTGCACAGTCAATTGATCCTGTACAGTCGATGCTAACAGAAAGCCATGTCCTTTTCATACATACAGAACACAGAAACACCCTCGCCCAATATGGAATAATCACAAACTAAAAATAGAAATATGTAGACAAAGGTTAAACTGAACCAAGAAACCAGACTCTGCATACAATGCAACACCACAGAAACAGTGACACGCCCTCTAATACTGTGCAAAATATAAAGACAGTAGATGTAAATTTGAAAAAACTGATATATAACAATCACCACTTTACAAATTAACAAATAGAAATAAAACAAATAATGAGAAATAAGAAAATACCATTTTATTGGACTAATCCATTTTTAATTAGCTTTCAGAGGCCAAATCTTTCTTCAAAACTGTACAGTATACAGCTGTTATGGTATCCTGTCCTGACCTGAGGAAAGGGGTTTAGTCCCAAAAAACTTTAATCAATAGTTACAATACTACTTGATTCTACGTAAAGCAACAAAAAAATTTTTTTTTTACCTTTTGTCGTTTCTGCTTTAATCATCTTCTCTTCACTCTCTTCTTTCTATTCAGCGTTTGTCCTCACTCCCTTCCATGCAACATCTATCATCTCTCTTTGCCCCTTCCACCCAGCCTCTGCCCTCTCACTCTCTACCCCTTCCATCTACTGTCCACCCTCTCTCTGACCCTTGCATCCACTGTCCACCCTCTCTCTGACCCTTGCATCCACTGTCCACTCTCTCTGCCCTTCCTTTCCTATGACAGTCCATCCCTGGTGTTTCCATCTAGGGCAAGAACATGTACAGGAAAAAGATCATTAAGGAACAACTTTGTTTGATACCAAAAAGAGACCCAAGAAAAGTATAATTAGTCACTCGTGTCCCCCCAAACACCACAAAAAAATATGTATTTTGTGCATGACATGCATAGTGACAACACACAAACCTAGAGGATTGGATAAAACGAGGATCTTGCAGGCCCCATGAACCTCGCAGATCTCTACCTCACATCCTTAAAAATTTTCTTACCTCAAGGGTGAGCGGGAACCGTGAGGTCTGTGGGTGTTAAAATGCCCTGCAGACCCCATGCCAAAAAGATGTGCGAGGTCTGTGGTATCCAGGCAATCCTTATTTTACCCAGTCCCCAAACTTAGGAAAGTCTATGCATTGAGAGCAATTTTTTAAGCTATTTACCCAGATGCTGTTTCCAGAAAAGGAAGGTTTAAATCTATGGGAATACTTATTTTCTTGGATGACTTTTTCAAAGAGAAAGTGCTCAGTGTTTTTAGTTTCATGATAGATGTGGTGTACCAGTTATCAAAGAGAAAGCATCCACAAACTTTTCATTGGCCTGAAGTTTTGAAAATAGCCCAGAGAAAACTCGATTTCTGTCATAGAACTACAACTCTACCTTCTTGCAGGACTTGGAAACAGCAGCCGTGCACATTTCCCTGTTTGCGTGATCATTAACTCATACCAACATCTGTGCACAATGCACTTCAAAATCATACCATCATAGGAGCTTCAAGTAGCAGCTCTCATCTGATGATTTGCCAAGATTTTTTTTCCTGTATTATAAGGGATAAGATTTTTTTTTTTTTTTCTAAACTCACAAAAAAACCACCTCTCTTCTGAGCTGCACACGTTAAGCACTGCTGTTCAAATAGCAAACAGCACTGGAACCCAGTGAGAAAATTCTCTTTGCTACCTATAGATGCATACAACTGATTAATAATGACTTGTCATCCTGCCTCTTTTGAGGGTCAATGGGCATTTGCTGTGACTTAGGAAAGATCAAAGCAACTGACCCCCTTCCTTTGCCAGGTAATTCAAGTGGCAGAGGCACAACTCGGATTCTGCTCCCTCTCAAGAAAAAAATGACGTTACAAACTGAGTAACAATCCAAGAGACCAAAAACTAAACTTTCCTGAGGCAGAAGCCCCCCACGTGGTCTTGATCACCCTGCTTGCCGGAACTGAAGGGAACTTGACATCTTTTTTTTTTTCTTCTCCCAGAGGAGTCCCAGACTCACTGCAGCCACACGATCTGACGAGCAGAGGCATTACCAGCAGCTTTGTGGGAGATGTTGTTTACACTCAACGCAGCAGGATTATTCTGCTTTCTGGAGACAGGGAAACATACCCAATCAGAGCCTGGTTAAAGAAACAGCAAAATAGCTCAGTAACCCTCCCGAGCAAAACTGGAGGCAATCTGAGGAGTGCCCTTCAGATCAGCTTCTGATGTGCTGTCCCGGGCTTATAAATCGGCAGTGATTTGTATTTATTTCACAGGCAGCTGCCTTAGCCTGTAGCGAACTCATGCTTCGGGGCTCTAAGGTGTGCATGCCGGCTTCCTTCTCTCCCCCCCCCCCCAGGACGTAACTTCCGGTTTTGGAGGGAAGAGAAGCTAAGCTGGTGCGCACACCTTAGAGCCCCGAAGCATGAGTTCGCTACAGGCTAAGGCAGCTGCCTGTGAAATAAATACAAATCACTGCGTTTGCGTCTCCAAGCTGGTGAGAGGTGTTTTTTGTTTGTTTTTTTATGTTGAGCGGCGACGGCGGCAGCAGCAGGATTTGCAATAGATGACAGCCGGGCAATCATCTAAATTAGCCGGGCATAGTGCCCGGCTGAAAGGCCCTTGGGAGAACACTGATATAGCTAACAAATTACTCGAGCTGTTCACACAACCCCCCAGCTTATGCCCAAATTTCTTCCAAGGAATATATTAACAAGGAGGTTGAAGTATCATATCGAGGCTACAAGCTCAGTACATAGAACCTTTTATAACAAATATGTTATTTCAGGTCCTTATCTTGAATTGGTAATTTATGTCGAACCTCCATCCCACCCTTAAATATAAACTTTATTAGTATCTAGGATTAGTATCTAGCTAGGATTAAAATTGTTGAAATTTATTTTATTTTCATTCCCTAAGGCAACACCATATTTCAAAAAGGGAAAAAAATTGAAAAACTTAAAGACAAAATTGTTTGTATCTACTATATCAAATAGAAGAAACAGCCACACTTATCTTAGCTGGCCTTTTGCCAGTACCAACATTGCTAAGTATTTCAACAAATAGCTGATGCTCTACATTGTCCAAAGTGTTTCAGCCAAACCAGCCTTCATCGGGGGTTGATATAACAGTTGCTGAACTGTGAAAGACAAACATAACATCTATAACCTTAGTAAAATGTATTAACCCATTGTTTAAAATCTTCTCCAAAATACCCTTATAGTCAAACAACACCACCCCAGTTAACATACCACAATAAAGAAAACACTCTAACCTGCCCCAGCAGTCAATAAATAAATACACAGCATATTTGTGGGACACTCAGACGTATGACAATGAGTAAATTTATAGTAAAGACCCTACAATGGTCTACTTCACATCTGCCAATGATATCTCTTGACTCCCATAGTACAAAATGTGGCCATTCCCAGCAAAACGTCATCCTGTTCCCAGCTTATGCACTAGAGCCCAAACAGATAATAAATTTATTCTTGTATACCACCCAACCATGACGTTCCAGGTGGTTAAGAACAAAGAACTGTACAATTAGTGAAAAATACATCAGGTAAAAGAATAAAAGAAGATGATAAAAATAAAATTATATAATTATTTGACAAACTTATCAAACATGTTTTTAAAAAATTTTCTGAAAACGTTATAAGAATCTATTTGACAAATAAGCAGGCTTAACCAAGAGTTCAATTTGCCTAGCTGAAAAGCAAATATCCTATTCAAAAATTTCTTGTAATGACAGTTCTTGACTGAAGGATATATAAACATTAACTTATTATTAATGTTTTTTAATGAGGTATAAAAATGAAATTGAGAGGTTAGATATCCTGGAGCCAAACCATATTTAAAGAGAATACGTGCCTCAAAGGGCAGCCAATATAATTGCTGATAAAATGGGCTGATATGATCATATTTCTTTAGGCCAAAAATTAAATGCACTGCTCTATTTTGTACTAGTCGAATACGTTGTAAGTTTTTCTTAAATGATGCAAGATAGACAATGTTACAATAGTCGAGGAGTGTGTGGCGCGGTGGTTGAAGCTACAGCCTCAGCACCCTGGGGTTGTGGGTTCAAACCCCACGCTGCTCCTTGTGACCCTGGGCAAGTCACTTAATCCTCCAGAGTCCCAGGTACGTTAGAGAGATTGTGAGCCCGCCGGGACAGATAGGGAAAATGCTTGAGTACCTGATTGTAAAACCGCTTAGAAAACCTTGATAGGCGGTATATAAAATCCTAATAAACTAAAAAAAAAAAAAAAAAAAAAAGACAGACAGAATTAAAGACTACACCAAAAAAACTAACAAACTATCATTGTGCCAACACAAACACACAAAAAAAAGAAAATAATATCCCTCCCAAAATATATCTATAATAATAAACTCCATTCCCTTGCCGACACGAAAGGCTGAACAGCAGTGCTTAAAGATTTAAAAATCATCAGTAATGCGGCAGAGTGAAATCCCCGACGGACAAGGCCAAGCAGCCTGTTTAGAGTGCTGCCGGCCTGACGCTGCTTTGGTTGAAGGTAGAAACATAGAAGATGACGGCAGATAAGGGCCATAGCCCATCAGGTCTGCCCACTGATGGGCTATGGCCCTTATCTTCCGTCATCGCGGTCGACGGGGAGGGAAGGATGGAGGATCAGCAGGGGTTCGGCTGCGCAGTGGGGGTGGGGCGGGTTGCCAGCGAATCCTGGGACAAGGGCTTATTTTTGGGGATACACGGTATGTAGCAGCCTCTGTAAGCAACTGTTCTCCACACCCATCAACAGCCACTTAGACAGCAGTGAAATGATAGAAACATTTGGTGCTGTTACCAGAAGACAGTGTCTATCGCTTGATAGATATTCTCAAACATTTAAAGGCTTGGTAAATGTAATCAGCAGAACTGGTATGCAAATGCCAAAATATAGGAAACATCAGAACCACATATTAAAATATTTTGTCTAAATAAAATGTTATTTATTGTGTGTTCCTTGCTAAATAGACCTTGGGAATTTGGGAGGTTGCTCACTGTTTAGGTTACTGTGGCTGAAAATGTACTAGGTCTAAACCCAAACTAGAATCTTCTAGGAGGTTAGAGCCTAATGAAGGGCAGTCAAGATTTATTATTGGTAGCCTTTTCCTGCCATCTACTATTACATGTGGTGGTTAAAAGTCCTCGGGTACTAAATTCAGAGTTGGACCTTTGTTCTCTTGTTTAGGAATGGGTTTGGTCAGCATGAGAACCGTAAGTTGCTGAAGTCAGCGTTGGGAGTCCTAGCTGACCGGTTGAAAGTGGATGACTCGGAGCTAACCATAGATGAATTGGTCAGGTAAGTATATTCTTAACATGTTTATAAAAGAAAACATACCAGCTCCTCTAGTTGAACATTGGAACACAGCAAAACATGAAACCTCTGCTTGAAAATCTGTCGTCTTTAAAATAATCTGCCAGTGAAAAAGAAGAGTGAGTGAAAAATATTTCCTCCTATTGGTTTTAAAAGTATTTCCCTGTAACTTCGACTGTCCCCTAGTCTTTGTAATTTTTGACAGAGTGAAAAATCGATCCATTTGTATCCATTCTACTCCACTCTGGATTTTGTAGACTTCAATCCTATCTCCCCTCAGCTGTCTCTTTTCCAAGCTGAAGAGCCCTAACTGTTTTAGTCTGAGTTATTTTTTTTTGGCAATATATTATATATTGGCAATTACTGCTTTTATTGACAGCCAAAGTAGCTCTTTCAATAGTGGGCTTGCCCTTTCAAAGTGACTTAATTGAACGATTAGTCTAGCTGCTGTGTTCTGAAGAAGTTGCAGTAGTCTAAATATGGGAAGAGAACAGCCTTAAGTCAGATTAATTGTTTTTAATTGTCTTAATCTAAAGATTTTGTTTTCTATTCTTGCAGCCAGAGTTTCCATTACCTGCTGAATTTCTGCAGTAGTTGCACTTCAGCTCTTGGCCTCACCCAGCTATTGATGGTTATAGCAGAGAAGTCTTCTGTCCAGGAGTACTGAGGAAAGATAGGTACCATGCCTTAATTTTTTATTTTTTTTACATTTTATTTTCCAGTATAATTATTGTTGATGAAAGGTACTAAGTCAGCAACATGGATATTGTGACAAACCCAGCACCAGCACTAGTCCGGTCCCTGATAGGATCGGATGCAGAAGAGCAGACCAGATTGATTCTGGCACTCACCTTGAGGCTGACCTCCCTTGCCCCCATAACCAAGGAAATAGTGAACTGGAACAGAGACAGGCAGATTGGCAACAGCAGCCTCCTGGCTTTAGAGCAGCTAGAGAAGCCACGAGGAAGGTAGCTGCAGTAGAAAAACCTAGGCAGAGAAAAGCTGCTGTAGAACCAAGACCCATCCCCCGCTTTAGGCTGAAGGGGATTGGCTCTGATCTGTTTAAAAGCAGGCTGAGTCAAGCAGGAGGAGGAGGAGCGAGTGACCAGGGCGAGTCACTCCCACAGCTCGAGGCTGGTGAAGAGCTGTGGAGCAGAGCAGGAGAGGAAAACGTGCTGGATTATCCCATGCAGGATTTGGAGGAAATCCTGCCTACTTCAAACTACCAGGTTCTAGATCGTGTGGAAGGCATGGAGATAGAACTGGCTGGCCCTATGTTAGAAAGCCAGACGGAAGGTATGGAAGTTGCATGAAAGAATGCAGCAACTGAGAAACCATTAGTGGTTTGTGTTTCTTTCTTTCTTTTGTTGATGTTTGGTTTGTTTCTGCTGTGCAAACTATGCCTGAAGAAGTTAAGATATGTTTGAACTTTATAAGTATTTTGAGAGTAAGAATAATACTTGCTTCAAACTGAGGAATGGATTTAAAAGCAAGTTTGTGAACCTGAAGCTCAAACTGACATAGTTAAGTTTGGTTTTTGGAACTTTAAAAATCCTGCTGTGACTCCCGTTCTGAAAGCTAATTAGATTATCTGTCTCAGCTGTGTGATGTTGCCTGCATGTGGGAGCTGAGAGAAAAGCTGAACTGTTACCAGAGTTTGCTGTGGCTATGTTTGCCTAAGGAGTTTTGATTTATTTTGAATTTGCAGTAAAGCTTTATTTTTGCAAAATCTACTATTTTTGTTGAATGACCTGCAAAAATGATGTTTGTTTTCTGTTGCATACTTTTGACCTGTGGGTCAGAATAAACAACTTATTCTTTCCTAAAGAACTTGTTTTGGCTGGTGATATGGTGAAACCTGTTTACTTACCTTGCATCTCTTAGGCCCAGGCAATTGCCCAGGGCCACCTGAAAAAGTCCTGAAGGTACCCCTGGTTGGAGGGGACACGCCAGAATCCCTGTGTTTGTCACCCGGCAGCCCTACTTTGCGGAGGGTTGGTGACAATTTGGTATCAGGAGTGCGGATCTGGTACCTCTTCAGGTGAAGATTAGGGAGTGCAAAGGTGGAAAATTTTTTTTTTTTATTAACTTACTCTCTACAATTGTGTGGTTCATCGGAACCAGGATTACAACTGCTGTTGAAGGGAAGCGGCTTAAACAGTGCAAGGATAACGGTTCCAGTGTCCTGAGTTTGGCGGTTGCAGGAGGTGCGGATAGCAGACCGGGAGACGAGGCCATCATCCGGAGCTGGCGAGGAACAAAAGGGGGACCAAGAGGTCTCTGAAGAAGGGTGGTGCACCCTGTAATGAGCACGCAGGCGATGATTCATCAGTACCTCTGGTAAGCATATTTTACAGAGGGTCTGGTGAAGATAGTTCTGGGGGGAAAGAAACTGAGTGGTATCGCACTTGGATTGTGTGTTTGTGATTTCCCTACAGAGCCTACATGGAGCCGGCGGCGTTAGCAGTGGTGGCTGGAGAACGACAGCGGCAAAACGAGGACTTAAAGAAGGTCCTTGAGACTAGTCACGGACTATGGCAGGCAAGCCAGGAGGCTAGCGAACGTCATCACAGTGACTTTATGCGAGCCATGGAGCAGCAGTCTCAGTTAATGGCGCAACTATTGAAGCCTACGGCTGGTGGACAGATACATATACCGGTATTGGGGACTGGTGGTACTCTACCCACGGTAGGACAAAACTCTCTAAATTTATTGAATTTGAGTAAAATAACACCACAGGATGCCCCAGATGACTTTTTAAACTCTTTTGAGAGAGTTGCAGCTGCAGCAGGTTGGCCTCCAGAGCAGTGGGCGGTTCGCCTTCTGCCATGTTTGGCTGGCGAGACCCTTGCGGCTTTTCAGACCATTGCTGCAGATCAGGCCAGTAGTTATCCAGCTGTGAAAGCACATATCCTAGACTTTCTGGGATATACAAGAGAATATTACAGGCAAACCTTTCGTGCTCTCCAGTTAAAGGTTAGAGAAAGACCTAAGGCGCTGTTACAACGCCTAATGAAAGCTGCAGAGAGGTGGTTACAGCCTTTCTTGGCAGACCCACGAGCGATGTTCGCTGAGTTAGTCAGGGAACAATTCCTAGAAGTTCTGCCCCAGAACATAAAGGGGTGGATCCAGAAACAAGGATGCCAGGATCTGACACAGACATTATCTGTGGCAGAGGCTTATCTGGATGCCCAGGGACTTCCCGAGAAACCAGGCCCAAGTTATAGACCCCAGACACAGTTCCAGAGGGACACTACACTTCAGGCTCCTACTAATAATAACATGCCACCCAGGAACCCTCAGAATCGTATACAGAAACCCTTTAATCCAGCTCCCATATATTGCTTCAGGTGTGGGGGAAAAGGACACCGTCAAAGGGAATGCAGGGAAAGAAGGGATTTTACTATTGCATGTGGGGTAAAGAGAGCTAGTCACGGAGAATATTTTCAGAAAGTACAAGTGGCTGGTAGGACAGTGTCTGCCCTAATTGATACGGGGGCAGAACAGAGCGTTATGGCACAGAAATTATGGCATCAAATTAGGGGTGCCAGCCCCAGTGATAAAGGGTTGGATACAGTGAAGGTGTGGTGTGTGCATGGTGATATGAGAGAGTATCCCCGTCAGCAGGTGAACTTGAGAGTTGGGGGAGAAATGATTGAGCTAAAGGTAGCTATTGCTAAGAATATACCTCATTCCTTGATCCTGGGTCAGGATTGGCTCAGAACCAAGGTTAGGGGTGATTATAAGACCCCTACCGGATGCAGGAGGGGGGAAGAGACCCAGATTAAGGGTAGACTGATATTGGGAGCATGGTCTAAGCAATATCAGTTCCAATCCAGAAGGGCCAGAAGAGCAGGGGACTGGCGAGCTAGAAATGGTGGAAAAGAATGGCAGCCCACAATCAGATGGGTACCCTTATCTGAAAAAGCAAAGGCCCCTACACGTGCATATGGGAAGGCTGCAGGATACGATCTTTATGCCGCACAGGAACAACTGATTCCCGCCAATGGGAGAGCCCTGGTTAATACTGATTTACAGTTGTCTCCGCCACCAGGCTCGTATTTAAGGATTGCGCCTCGCTCAGGTTTAGCATGGAAAGCTTCGGTAGATGTAGCAGCAGGAGTAATCGACCCTGATTTTCGGGGTAATGTAGCGGTCCTATTGGTAAATCACGGGTCTGTACCATTCCAAGTACAGCCTGGAGATTGCATTGCCCAGATAGTGTGTGAACGTATATGGGTGGCAAGACTGGAGAGATGGGTTTACTTCCCTGAGACTAAGAGGGGTATGAAAGGCTTTGGGTCATCGGGGAACACACACCCTAGTAAACACGGACAATTGACTGACCAGGATAATATACCTCCTCAAGTGACAAGTAAGGTAACGGAAAACATCCAAACACAGAGTTCTGAAACGCATACTCCGGCAACCTTCCCGGTTCCTGGAGACTCACACAAGGGGGAACACAGTGAGGGGGCTGAATGGAGGAAGGATATGGAGGAATTACAAGCTCAGATAAGGGCTCTGACAAAAGATAAAGAGGCTCTGGGTAAAGAGATAAAGCTGGAACTGGAAGAACAAAATCAACAAAATATAGGGTCCTTTAATAAAGCTCTAGAGGACTTGACCAAGCAACTTTCTCAAGTGGGAGAGCAGGTCGTAGGAAATCAGCAACAGCAGGGTGAGCTTAAAAAGCTTATGGAAGGTTTGGCAGGAAAATGGAAAGACAAGGAAGGTGAAACATGTAAATGGGTAAAGCAAAACCAAACATTTGAAACCCAGCTAGGACAGTATAAATCTCAGTTGAACAGAGTGGAAGAGGTGTTGGGTGACTTACAGGCTCAACTGGAACAGACAAAGGAGGGTGGTATGGAAGAAATATCAGAGGCTGTAGCAGCCTTAGCCCACAGAGTATTCAGTCTAGAGGGGTTGGAGTGTACAAAGGGTTTAGAGGATGGTGAGTCAAACAAGGTCCCAGTGTTACGGTGGCCTGATGACTTCTGTGATACAAGCCCTAGTCCAAGCCCTTTTGATAAAAGAAATAAAAATAGGAAACGCCATTGAAGTTATTTAGCCTGTCACATATTCCCGAGAATATAGGGACTCCTCAGGGTACAAGCGAGGGTCATCCTTTAAGGGTGGGGGAATGTGACAAACCCAGCACCAGCACTAGTCCGGTCCCTGATAGGATCGGATGCAGAAGAGCAGACCAGATTGATTCTGGCACTCACCTTGAGGCTGACCTCCCTTGCCCCCATAACCAAGGAGATAGTGAACTGGAACAGAGACAGGCAGATTGGCAACAGCAGCCTCCTGGCTTTAGAGCAGCTAGAGAAGCCATGAGGAAGGTAGCTGCAGTAGAAAAACCTAGGCAGAGAAAAGCTGCTGTAGAGCCAAGACCCATCCCCCGCTTCAGGCTGAAGGGGATTGGCTCTGATCTGTTTAAAAGCAGGCTGAGTCAAGCAGGAGGAGGAGCGAGTGACCAGGGTGAGTCACTCCCACAGCTCAAGGCAGGTGAAGAGCGGTGGAACAGAGCAGGAGAGGAAAACGTGCTGGATTATCCCATGCAGGATTTGGAGGAAATCCTGCCTACTTCAAACTACCAGGTTCTAGATCGTGTGGAAGGCATGGAGATAGAACTGGCTGGCCCTATGTTAGAAAGCCAGACGGAAGGTATGGAAGTTGCATGAAAGAATGCAGCAACTGAGAAACCATTAGTGGTTTGTGTTTCTTTCTTTCTTTTGTTGATGTTTGGTTTGTTTCTGCTGTGCAAACTATGCCTGAAGAAGTTAAGATATGTTTGAACTTTATAAGTATTTTGAGAGTAAGAATAATACTTGCTTCAAACTGAGGAATGGATTTAAAAGCAAGTTTGTGAACCTGAAGCTCAAACTGACATAGTTAAGTTTGGTTTTTGGAACTTTAAAAATCCTGCTGTGACTCCCGTTCTGAAAGCTAATTAGATTATCTGTCTCAGCTGTGTGATGTTGCCTGCATGTGGGAGCTGAGAGAAAAGCTGAACTGTTACCAGAGTTTGCTGTGGCTATGTTTGCCTAAGGAGTTTTGATTTAGTTTGAATTTGCAGTAAAGCTTTATTTTTGCAAAATCTACTATTTTGTTGAATGACCTGCAAAAGTGATGTTTGTTTTCTGTTGCATACTTTTGACCTGTGGGTCAGAATAAACAACTTATTCTTTCCTAAAGAACTTGTTTTGGCTGGTGATATGGTGAAACCTGTTTACTTACCTTGCATCTCTTAGGCCCAGGCATTTGCCCAGGGCCACCTGAAAAAGTCCTGAAGGTACCCCTGGTTGGAGGGGACACGCCAGAATCCCTGTGTTTGTCACCCGGCAGCCCTACTTTGCGGAGGGTTGGTGACAATTTGGTATCAGGAGTGCGGATCTGGTACCTCTTCAGGTGAAGATTAGGGAGTGCAAAGGTGGAAAATTTTTTTTTTTTTATTAACTTACTCTCTACAATTGTGTGGTTCATCGGAACCAGGATTACAACTGCTGTTGAAGGGAAGCGGCTTAAACAGTGCAAGGATAACGGTTCCAGTGTCCTGAGTTTGGCGGTTGCAGGAGGTGCGGATAGCAGACCGGGAGACGAGGCCATCATCCGGAGCTGGCGAGGAACAAAAGGGGGACCAAGAGGTCTCTGAAGAAGGGTGGTGCACCCTGTAATGAGCACGCAGGCGATGATTCATCAGTACCTCTGGTAAGCATATTTTACAGAGGGTCTGGTGAAGATAGTTCTGGGGGGAAAGAAACTGAGTGGTATCGCACTTGGATTGTGTGTTTGTGATTTCCCTACAGAGCCTACATGGAGCCGGCGGCGTTAGCAGTGGTGGCTGGAGAACGACAGCGGCAAAACGAGGACTTAAAGAAGGTCCTTGAGACTAGTCACGGACTATGGCAGGCAAGCCAGGAGGCTAGCGAACGTCATCACAGTGACTTTATGCGAGCCATGGAGCAGCAGTCTCAGTTAATGGCGCAACTATTGAAGCCTACGGCTGGTGGACAGATACATATACCGGTATTGGGGACTGGTGGTACTCTACCCACGGTAGGACAAAACTCTCTAAATTTATTGAATTTGAGTAAAATAACACCACAGGATGCCCCAGATGACTTTTTAAACTCTTTTGAGAGAGTTGCAGCTGCAGCAGGTTGGCCTCCAGAGCAGTGGGCGGTTCGCCTTCTGCCATGTTTGGCTGGCGAGACCCTTGCGGCTTTTCAGACCATTGCTGCAGATCAGGCCAGTAGTTACCCAGCTGTGAAAGCACATATCCTAGACTTTCTGGGATATACAAGAGAATATTACAGGCAAACCTTTCGTGCTCTCCAGTTAAAGGTTAGAGAAAGACCTAAGGCGCTGTTACAACGCCTAACGAAAGCTGCAGAGAGGTGGTTACAGCCTTTCTTGGCAGACCCACGAGCGATGTTCGCTGAGTTAGTCAGGGAACAATTCCTAGAAGTTCTGCCCCAGAACATAAAGGGGTGGATCCAGAAACAAGGATGCCAGGATCTGACACAGACATTATCTGTGGCAGAGGCTTATCTGGATGCCCAGGGACTTCCCGAGAAACCAGGCCCAAGTTATAGACCCCAGACACAGTTCCAGAGGGACACTACACTTCAGGCTCCTACTAATAATAACATGCCACCCAGGAACCCTCAGAATCGTATACAGAAACCCTTTAATCCAGCTCCCATATATTGCTTCAGGTGTGGGGGAAAAGGACACCGTCAAAGGGAATGCAGGGAAAGAAGGGATTTTACTATTGCATGTGGGGTAAAGAGAGCTAGTCACGGAGAATATTTTCAGAAAGTACAAGTGGCTGGTAGGACAGTGTCTGCCCTAATTGATACGGGGGCAGAACAGAGCGTTATGGCACAGAAATTATGGCATCAAATTAGGGGTGCCAGCCCCAGTGATAAAGGGTTGGATACAGTGAAGGTGTGGTGTGTGCATGGTGATATGAGAGAGTATCCCCGTCAGCAGGTGAACTTGAGAGTTGGGGGAGAAATGATTGAGCTAAAGGTAGCTATTGCTAAGAATATACCTCATTCCTTGATCCTGGGTCAGGATTGGCTCAGAACCAAGGTTAGGGGTGATTATAAGACCCCTACCGGATGCAGGAGGGGGGAAGAGACCCAGATTAAGGGTAGACTGATATTGGGAGCATGGTCTAAGCAATATCAGTTCCAATCCAGGAGGGCCAGAAGAGCAGGGGACTGGCGAGCTAGAAATGGTGGAAAAGAATGGCAGCCCACAATCAGATGGGTACCCTTATCTGAAAAAGCAAAGGCCCCTACACGTGCATATGGGAAGGCTGCAGGATACGATCTTTATGCCGCACAGGAACAACTGATTCCCGCCAATGGGAGAGCCCTGGTTAATACTGATTTACAGTTGTCTCCGCCACCAGGCTCGTATTTAAGGATTGCGCCTCGCTCAGGTTTAGCATGGAAAGCTTCGGTAGATGTAGCAGCAGGAGTAATCGACCCTGATTTTCGGGGTAATGTAGCGGTCCTATTGGTAAATCACGGGTCTGTACCATTCCAAGTACAGCCTGGAGATTGCATTGCCCAGATAGTGTGTGAACGTATATGGGTGGCAAGACTGGAGAGATGGGTTTACTTCCCTGAGACTAAGAGGGGTATGAAAGGCTTTGGGTCATCGGGGAACACACACCCTAGTAAACACGGACAATTGACTGACCAGGATAATATACCTCCTCAAGTGACAAGTAAGGTAACGGAAAACATCCAAACACAGAGTTCTGAAACGCATACTCCGGCAACCTTCCCGGTTCCTGGAGACTCACACAAGGGGGAACACAGTGAGGGGGCTGAATGGAGGAAGGATATGGAGGAATTACAAGCTCAGATAAGGGCTCTGACAAAAGATAAAGAGGCTCTGGGTAAAGAGATAAAGCTGGAACTGGAAGAACAAAATCAACAAAATATAGGGTCCTTTAATAAAGCTCTAGAGGACTTGACCAAGCAACTTTCTCAAGTGGGAGAGCAGGTCGTAGGAAATCAGCAACAGCAGGGTGAGCTTAAAAAGCTTATGGAAGGTTTGGCAGGAAAATGGAAAGACAAGGAAGGTGAAACATGTAAATGGGTAAAGCAAAACCAAACATTTGAAACCCAGCTAGGACAGTATAAATCTCAGTTGAACAGAGTGGAAGAGGTGTTGGGTGACTTACAGGCTCAACTGGAACAGACAAAGGAGGGTGGTATGGAAGAAATATCAGAGGCTGTAGCAGCCTTAGCCCACAGAGTATTCAGTCTAGAGGGGTTGGAGTGTACAAAGGGTTTAGAGGATGGTGAGTCAAACAAGGTCCCAGTGTTACGGTGGCCTGATGACTTCTGTGATACAAGCCCTAGTCCAAGCCCTTTTGATAAAAGAAATAAAAATAGGAAACGCCATTGAAGTTATTTAGCCTGTCACATATTCCCGAGAATATAGGGACTCCTCAGGGTACAAGCGAGGGTCATCCTTTAAGGGTGGGGGAATGTGACAAACCCAGCACCAGCACTAGTCCGGTCCCTGATAGGATCGGATGCAGAAGAGCAGACCAGATTGATTCTGGCACTCACCTTGAGGCTGACCTCCCTTGCCCCCATAACCAAGGAGATAGTGAACTGGAACAGAGACAGGCAGATTGGCAACAGCAGCCTCCTGGCTTTAGAGCAGCTAGAGAAGCCATGAGGAAGGTAGCTGCAGTAGAAAAACCTAGGCAGAGAAAAGCTGCTGTAGAGCCAAGACCCATCCCCCGCTTCAGGCTGAAGGGGATTGGCTCTGATCTGTTTAAAAGCAGGCTGAGTCAAGCAGGAGGAGGAGCGAGTGACCAGGGTGAGTCACTCCCACAGCTCAAGGCAGGTGAAGAGCGGTGGAACAGAGCAGGAGAGGAAAACGTGCTGGATTATCCCATGCAGGATTTGGAGGAAATCCTGCCTACTTCAAACTACCAGGTTCTAGATCGTGTGGAAGGCATGGAGATAGAACTGGCTGGCCCTATGTTAGAAAGCCAGACGGAAGGTATGGAAGTTGCATGAAAGAATGCAGCAACTGAGAAACCATTAGTGGTTTGTGTTTCTTTCTTTCTTTTGTTGATGTTTGGTTTGTTTCTGCTGTGCAAACTATGCCTGAAGAAGTTAAGATATGTTTGAACTTTATAAGTATTTTGAGAGTAAGAATAATACTTGCTTCAAACTGAGGAATGGATT
Organism: Geotrypetes seraphini; assembly: GCF_902459505.1. Lineage (NCBI taxonomy): Eukaryota > Metazoa > Chordata > Amphibia > Gymnophiona > Dermophiidae > Geotrypetes > Geotrypetes seraphini. The sequence goes on from NC_047101.1 coordinate 35,848,077, forward strand.
TAAAAGCAAGTTTGTGAACCTGAAGCTCAAACTGACATAGTTAAGTTTGGTTTTTGGAACTTTAAAAATCCTGCTGTGACTCCCGTTCTGAAAGCTAATTAGATTATCTGTCTCAGCTGTGTGATGTTGCCTGCATGTGGGAGCTGAGAGAAAAGCTGAACTGTTACCAGAGTTTGCTGTGGCTATGTTTGCCTAAGGAGTTTTGATTTAGTTTGAATTTGCAGTAAAGCTTTATTTTTGCAAAATCTACTATTTTGTTGAATGACCTGCAAAAGTGATGTTTGTTTTCTGTTGCATACTTTTGACCTGTGGGTCAGAATAAACAACTTATTCTTTCCTAAAGAACTTGTTTTGGCTGGTGATATGGTGAAACCTGTTTACTTACCTTGCATCTCTTAGGCCCAGGCAATTGCCCAGGGCCACCTGAAAAAGTCCTGAAGGTACCCCTGGTTGGAGGGGACACGCCAGAATCCCTGTGTTTGTCACCCGGCAGCCCTACTTTGCTGAGGGTTGGTGACAATATGCAGAGCCTTTTGATGTACTTCATAGAGCAAGCTTCAGTCTCACATTTATATCCCCAAAAAACAATGCTTCTACAAGCATATATCAGTAGAGCACATGCAGCAACTGTACAAGTTTCTATCACACATACCATCTCACCAAAGAACAGGCAGGCAAAAGTAATGTATTCATTCTTCCGTTATCTCTTCTATTTGGTAGCTTCATTAGCAAAAGGGTTCCTTTGCCAGATGTGGATCCAGCCCATGGGGGAAAGAGAGAAGGGCAATCGCTACAATGATACGCTACAGAGTCTCCTTTGGTAAGAAGGTCGCCTGCACAAAGAAAAATACATGTGTATTAGCTGTTTGACTCTTTATAGTGAGATAATGACATCTTAAGCAGGAAAAGTACAGAAACCCACAAGACACAGCTGCAGGTGGACAAGACTGGGATGGCACTTGGTTCGGGTTGTCTAGAATACCCTACTTGGTCCTTGATTCCCATCTGCTTGAGTGTCTGAATAAATTCATGTAAACCGTTCTGAGCTCCTCTGGGAGAACGGTACAGAAAATTGAATGAATGAGTAAATAAATAAAGATCAAGAGAGAAATTCACACAAACACAGACTCTGATAGTAATATAGCGGAAGCTTCCAGGAGCAGTCCAGCCTCCACAATACAGAGAATTACAACTGACTGGCTCGTTCCACTTTGCTGCTTCTGCCACAATTTCCAGATGGCTCCATAGGGCCTTTTCGTCAGCTCACATTTCGTCACCCCCCCCTTTTAACTTTTTTTTATCGAAACACCCCCCCTTGTAACTTTTTTTTATCGAAACACCCCCCCTTTTAACTTTTTTTTATCGAAACACCCCCCCCTTTTAACTTTTTTTTATCGAAACACCCCCCCTTTTAACTTTTTTTTATCGAAACACCCCCCCTTTTAACTTTTTTTTATCGAAACACCCCCCCTTTTAACTTTTTTTTATCGAAACACCCCCCCCTTTTAACTTTTTTTTATCGAAACACCCCCCCCTTTTAACTTTTTTTTATCGAAACACCCCCCCTTGTAACTTTTTTTTATCGAAACACCCCCCCTTTTAACTTTTTTTTATCGAAACACCCCCCCTTTTAACTTTTTTTTATCGAAACACCCCCCCTTTTAACTTTTTTTTATCGAAACACCCCCCCTTTTAACTTTTTTTTATCGAAACACCCCCCCTTTTAACTTTTTTTTATCGAAACACCCCCCCCTTTTAACTTTTTTTTATCGAAACACCCCCCCCTTTTAACTTTTTTTTATCGAAACACCCCCCCTTTTAACTTTTTTTTATCGAAACACCCCCCCCTTTTAACTTTTTTTTATCGAAACACCCCCCCTTTTAACTTTTTTTTATCGAAACACCCCCCCCTTTTAACTTTTTTTTATCGAAACACCCCCCCTTTTAACTTTTTTTTATCGAAACACCCCCCCCTTTTAACTTTTTTTATCGAAACACCCCCCCCTTTTAACTTTTTTTTATCGAAACACCCCCCCTTTTAACTTTTTTTTATCGAAACACCCCCCCTTTTAACTTTTTTTTATCGAAACACCCCCCCTTTTAACTTTTTTTTATCGAAACACCCCCCCTTTTAACTTTTTTTTATCGAAACACCCCCCCTTTTAACTTTTTTTTATCGAAACACCCCCCCCTTTTAACTTTTTTTTATCGAAACACCCCCCCCTTTTAACTTTTTTTTATCGAAACACCCCCCCTTTTAACTTTTTTTATCGAAACACCCCCCCTTTTAACTTTTTTTTATCGAAACACCCCCCCCTTTTAACTTTTTTTTTATCGAAACACCCCCCCTTGTAACTTTTTTTTATCGAAACACCCCCCCTTTGTAACTTTTTTTTATCGAAACACCCCCCCCTTTTAACTTTTTTTTATCGAAACACCCCCCCTTGTAACTTTTTTTTATCGAAACACCCCCCCTTTTAACTTTTTTTTATCGAAACACCCCCCCCCTTTTAACTTTTTTTTATCGAAACACCCCCCCCTTTTAACTTTTTTTTATCGAAACACCCCCCCCTTTTAACTTTTTTTTATCGAAACACCCCCCCCTTGTAACTTTTTTTTATCGAAACACCCCCCCCTTTTAACTTTTTTTTATCGAAACACCCCCCCCCTTTTAACTTTTTTTTATCGAAACACCCCCGCTTTTAACTTTTTTTTATGGAAACACCCCCCCCTTTTAACTTTTTTTTATCGAAACACCGCCCCCTTTTAACTTTTTTTATCGAAACACCCCCCCCTTTTAACTTTTTTTTATCGAAACACCCCCCCTTTAACTTTTTTTTATCGAAACACCCCCCCCCCTTTTAACTTTTTTATCGAAACACCCCCCCCTTTTAACTTTTTTTATCGAAACAACCCCCCCTTTTAACTTTTTTTTTTTTTTTTTTTTATTTTTTTTTTTTTATTTATTTATCATTTTAATGCATCCTATACAAGATGTTTAAAGAAATACAGAAATATATTATTCTCTTAGTCATATTACATACCAAGAATTGAAATTTAAACATCCATATAAATCATATAATACAGTCCACAACTTAAGGAGAAGAGACAAGATGAAAGTAAAACCCCTCGGGAAAGGGGAATATACAAAGGAAACTAAAAACTTTAAGAAATAGAGCAGTCAGATCTTACCTATCCAAAGTAACCTTAACCGCATTATTAACCTGTATCATTCGGACTGTGTAGAGATCCCTTTACCTTCAAGGAAAAAACCTAATTGGGAAGGTTCGAAAAATATATATTTACTTCCTTGATAGGAAATAAAACATTTACAAGGAAATCGCAACTGGAAACTTGCCCCCAAAGCAATCACCTTTGATCTATGTAACAGAAATTCTTTCCTTCTGGACTGCGTCCACCTTGAAACATCAGGAAATATATATACCCTTTCCCCCAAATAGGAAATCTGCTTTAAATTGAAATATAATTTCAGCAACATTTCTTTATCTTGAAGAAATACCAACGAGACCAATAAAGTTGCTCTTCCCTGAATTTCAATGTCAGAAGATTGCAGAATATCAGAAACATCTAATTGAACATTTTCATCTGCTGTAGCTTTTTCTTTCTGCACTTGTTTTATATAGTAAATTCTTTGTATCGGGGGAAGACTTACTTCAGGTACATTTAAGACATTCAACATAAAGTTCTTAAAGAGTTCTTTAGGAGACATAAACTTGGCAACCGGAAAATTAAGAATCCTCAAATTTAAATTTTTCTGCTGATTTTCCAGGTTTTCAATCTTCCTCAAAATCATCATTTTTTCTGTTGTTTGTTTGGTAATTAGATTCTTAGTCTCTGTTGTTGCTTTATCTAAGTTTTTTAATTCCACTTGGTGTTGCTGAGTAATAGTCTCTAAGGAGCTTATCCTGGAGGTAGAATTCTGGGTCATAGTAACAAAGTTAGAACATACCAGGTGAAGATTCTCAATTGCAGTCCAAATGGAGTCCAGAGTAACAGCCTGTGGTTTTACCAACGGTCCAAGGAGGGGGACACCAGCCGACCCAAGCACGGCTCCTGCTCCAGCGATGGAAGTCTGGGCTCCTGCCACCTCCCCACCACCGGTCACCATCGGCTCCTCTCCCCCAGAACGCTGCCTCTCCAACGTCGAGGTCAGCGTGTCTGCTGCATGTTCCACTTCCGGGTCAACTTCGGGGAGAGAGCAAGCCTCACCCCACACTCCGGGGGAGCCCTCCCGCCAGCTCCGCTGCAGCGAAGATTCTCCGGGATTGGGAGGGGTATGCGGTCCTCGCGGGCTCAACGAGAGCGACATCTCGCCGTCCAAGCTATGGATTCCCGGTTCCACAGCAGCGGAAACGCCCGACATGGAAGAGGGGACTGTGAATGCTGTTATCACAGTCTGCCTCGGCGTCGAGAAGCCCGGGGTAGGTGGAGGGATACCCCTCGGTTTCCCTCTTCTTTTAGGCATGAAATTGTCGTTTTTAAAAGTAGAATTAAGAAATTTTTCCTTTCAAGACGGGAGTGCTTCTCTCAGCGTCCTGCTCCTCTTAACTTTTTTTTATCGAAACACCCCCCCTTTTAACTTTTTTTTATCGAAACACACCCCCTTTTAACTTTTTTTTATCGAAACACCCCCCCTTGTAACTTTTTTTTATCGAAACACCCCCCCTTTTAACTTTTTTTTATCGAAAAACCCCCCCTTGTAACTTTTTTTTATCGAAACACCCCCCCTTGTAACTTTTTTTTATCGAAACACCCCCCCCTTTTAACTTTTTTTATCGAAACACCCCCCCCCTTTTAACTTTTTTTTATCGAAACACCCTCCCCCTTTTAACTTTTTTTTATCGAAACACCCCCCCTTGTAACTTTTTTTTATCGAAACACCCCCCCCTTTTAACTTTTTTTTTATCGAAACACCGCCCCCTTTTAACTTTTTTTTATCGAAACACCACCCCTTTTAACTTTTTTTTATCGAAACACCCCCCCCTTGTAACTTTATTTTATCGAAACACCCCCCCTTTTAACTTTTTTTTATCGAAACACCCCCCCCTTGTAACTTTTTTTTATCGAAACACCCCCCCCTTTTAACTTTTTTTTATCGAAACACCCCCCCTTTTAACTTTTTTTTTATCGAAACACCCCCCCCTTGTAACTTTTTTTTATCGAAACACCCCCCCCTTGTAACTTTTTTTTATCGAAACACCCCCCCTTTTAACTTTTTTTTATCGAAACACCCCCCCTTTTAACTTTTTTTTATCGAAACACCCCCCCCTTTTAACTTTTTTTTATCGAAACACCCCCCCCTTGTAACTTTTTTTTATCGAAACAACCCCCCCTTTTAACTTTTTTTTATCGAAACACCCCCCCCTTTTAACTTTTTTTATCGAAACACCCCCCCCTTGTAACTTTTTTTTATCGAAACACCCCCCCTTTTAACTTTTTTTTATCGAAACACCTCCCCCTTTTAACTTTTTTTTATCGAAACACCCCCCCTTTTAACTTTTTTTTATCGAAACAACCCCCCCTTGTAACTTTTTTTTATCGAAACACCCCCCCTTTTAACTTTTTTTTATCGAAACACCCCCCCTTTTAACTTTTTTTTATCGAAACACCCCCCCCCCTTGTAACTTTTTTTTATCGAAACACCCCCCCTTTTAACTTTTTTTATCGAAACACCCCCCCTTTTAACTTTAT